>NC_143026.1:94309820-94527320 GCF_057628025.1 Oncorhynchus mykiss | reverse complement strand
TCTCTCTCACTCTCTCTCTCTCTCTCAATATTGTTATCTCTCTATCTTTCTCTCTCTCTCTCTCTCTCTCAATATTGTTCTCTCTTTCTCTCTCTCTCTCAATATTGTTCTCTCTCTCTCTCACTCTCTCTCTCTCAATATTGTTCTCTCTCTCTCACTCTCTCTCTCTCTCTCTCTCTCTCTCTCTCTTGATATTGTTGTCTCTCTCTCTCTCTCTCTCTCTCTCTGGATATTGTTGTCTCTCTCTCTCTTAATATTGGACTCTCTCTCTCTCTCTCTGTCTCAGTTTTCTAACTCCCAGTGTTTCTCTCTAACTGTTGAAAGACCTGACAGGACATCTTCATAATTTTCCCTTTAGTTTTTTGTTGTTAGAAAGACTAGAGCCACTCATCCCTTCAAATGACATCTTCATAATTGTCGTTCACATGGAACTTAAAAAATTGCAGGTACTAACAACATATGTCAGGTCTGCCCTGTAAGTGCATACTAAAAGGGAAATATCAAGCAACCTGCGTTTCCTTAGTGCAACAGACTGAAATGAGAGAAAGTGTTTTTTATACTTTTAGAGAACAAACCTATAAATCATTTTGGACTGCGAGAAAGAAAAAGTGGCTAAAGTGTTGAATTCCTAAAACTATTTGTGTACTTTGGGTCAATCTTCTAAACATTTAAATTACAATGTAACTTTAGTTCACACAGAATCACTCTGTTTTCAAATACCTCAACATTTTTCATTCTGTGTAATAGAGAGAGAGATACGGCATCAAATTAAAAGGATACACACGCCATCTTGTTAGTACTGTAGGCATGTATTACACACGCCATCTTGTTAGTACTGTAGGCGTGTATTACACACGCCATCTTGTTAGTACTGTAGGCATGTATTACACACGCCATCTTGTTTATACTGTAGGCATGTATTACACACGCCATCTTGTTTGTACTGTAGGCATGTATTACACACGCCATCTTGTTAGTACTGTAGGCGTGTATTACACACGCCATCTTGTTTGTACTGTAGGCGTGTATTACACACGCCATCTTGTTTGTACTGTAGGCATGTATTACACACGCCATCTTGTTTGTACTGTAGGCGTGTATTACACACGCCATCTTGTTTGTACTGTAGGCATGTATTACACACGCCATCTTGTTAGTACTGTAGGCATGTATTACACACGCCATCTTGTTTGTACTGTAGGCATGTATTACACACGCCATCTTGTTTGTACTGTAGGCATGTATTACACACGCCATCTTGTTTGTACTGTAGGCGTGTATTACACACGCCATCTTGTTTGTACTGTAGGCGTGTATTACACACGCCATCTTGTTTGTACTGTAGGCATGTATTACACACGCCATCTTGTTTGTACTGTAGGCATGTATTACACACGCCATCTTGTTTGTACTGTAGGCATGTATTACACACGCCATCTTGTTAGTACTGTAGGCGTGTATTACACACGCCATCTTGTTAGTACTGTAGGCATGTATTACACACGCCATCTTGTTTATACTGTAGGCATGTATTACACACGCCATCTTGTTTGTACTGTAGGCATGTATTACACACGCCATCTTGTTAGTACTGTAGGCGTGTATTACACACGCCATCTTGTTTGTACTGTAGGCGTGTATTACACACGCCATCTTGTTTGTACTGTAGGCATGTATTACACACGCCATCTTGTTTGTACTGTAGGCGTGTATTACACACGCCATCTTGTTTGTACTGTAGGCATGTATTACACACGCCATCTTGTTAGTACTGTAGGCATGTATTACACACGCCATCTTGTTTGTACTGTAGGCATGTATTACACACGCCATCTTGTTTGTACTGTAGGCATGTATTACACACGCCATCTTGTTTGTACTGTAGGCGTGTATTACACACGCCATCTTGTTTGTACTGTAGGCGTGTATTACACACGCCATCTTGTTTGTACTGTAGGCATGTATTACACACGCCATCTTGTTTGTACTGTAGGCATGTATTACACACGCCATCTTGTTTGTACTGTAGGCATGTATTACACACGCCATCTTGTTTGTACTGTAGGCATGTATTACACACGCCATCTTGTTAGTACTGTAGGCATGTATTACACACGCCATCTTGTTTGTACTTTAGGCATGTATTACACACGCCATCTTGTTTGTACTGTAGGCATGTATTACACACGCCATCTTGTTTGTACTGTAGGCATGTATTACACACGCCATCTTGTTAGTACTGTAGGCATGTATTACACACGCCATCTTGTTAGTACTGTAGGCATGTATTACACACGCCATCTTGTTTGTACTGTAGGCATGTATTACACACGCCATCTTGTTAGTACTGTAGGCATGTATTACACACGCCATCTTGTTAGTACTGTAGGCATGTATTACACACGCCATCTTGTTTGTACTGTAGGCGTGTATTACACACGCCATCTTGTTAGTACTGTAGGCGTGTATTACACACGCCATCTTGTTAGTACTGTAGGCGTGTATTACACACGCCATCTTGTTTGTACTGTAGGCGTGTATTACACACGCCATCTTGTTTGTACTGTAGGCGTGTATTACACACGCCATCTTGTTTGTACTGTAGGCGTGTATTACACACGCCATCTTGTTTGTACTGTAGGCGTGTATTACACACGCCATCTTGTTTGTACTGTAGGCGTGTATTACACACGCCATCTTGTTTGTACTGTAGGCGTGTATTACACACGCCATCTTGTTTGTACTGTAGGCGTGTATTACACACGCCATCTTGTTTGTACTGTAGGCGTGTATTACACACGCCATCTTGTTTGTACTGTAGGCGTGTATTACACACGCCATCTTGTTTGTACTGTAGGCGTGTATTACACACGCCATCTTGTTTGTACTGTAGGCGTGTATTACACACGCCATCTTGTTTGTACTGTAGGCATGTATTACACACGCCATCTTGTTTGTACTGTAGGCATGTATTACACACGCCATCTTGTTTGTACTGTAGGCGTGTATTACACACGCCATCTTGTTTGTACTGTAGGCATGTATTACACACGCCATCTTGTTTGTACTGTAGGCGTGTATTACACACGCCATCTTGTTTGTACTGTAGGCGTGTATTACACACGCCATCTTGTTTGTACTGTAGGCGTGTATTACACACGCCATCTTGTTTGTACTGTAGGCGTGTATTACACACGCCATCTTGTTTGTACTGTAGGCGTGTATTACACACGCCATCTTGTTTGTACTGTAGGCATGTATTACACACGCCATCTTGTTTGTACTGTAGGCGTGTATTACACACGCCATCTTGTTAGTACTGTAGGCATGTATTACACACGCCATCTTGTTTGTACTGTAGGCGTGTATTACACACGCCATCTTGTTTGTACTGTAGGCGTGTATTACACACGCCATCTTGTTTGTACTGTAGGCGTGTATTACACACGCCATCTTGTTTGTACTGTAGGCGTGTATTACACACGCCATCTTGTTTGTACTGTAGGCGTGTATTACACACGCCATCTTGTTTGTACTGTAGGCGTGTATTACACACGCCATCTTGTTTGTACTGTAGGCATGTATTACACACGCCATCTTGTTAGTACTGTAGGCATGTATTACACACGCCATCTTGTTAGTACTGTAGGCGTGTATTACACACGCCATCTTGTTTGTACTGTAGGCGTGTATTACACACGCCATCTTGTTTGTACTGTAGGCGTGTATTACACACGCCATCTTGTTTGTACTGTAGGCATGTATTACACACGCCATCTTGTTTGTACTGTAGGCGTGTATTACACACGCCATCTTGTTAGTACTGTAGGCATGTATTACACACGCCATCTTGTTTGTACTGTAGGCATGTATTACACACGCCATCTTGTTTGTACTGTAGGCGTGTATTACACACGCCATCTTGTTAGTACTGTAGGCGTGTATTACACACGCCATCTTGTTTGTACTGTAGGCATGTATTACACACGCCATCTTGTTTGTACTGTAGGCGTGTATTACACACGCCATCTTGTTTGTACTGTAGGCGTGTATTACACACGCCATCTTGTTAGTACTGTAGGCATGTATTACACACGCCATCTTGTTTGTACTGTAGGCGTGTATTACACACGCCATCTTGTTTGTACTGTAGGCATGTATTACACACGCCATCTTGTTTGTACTGTAGGCGTGTATTACACACGCCATCTTGTTTGTACTGTAGGCATGTATTACACACGCCATCTTGTTTGTACTGTAGGCGTGTATTACACACGCCATCTTGTTTGTACTGTAGGCATGTATTACACACGCCATCTTGTTTGTACTGTAGGCGTGTATTACACACGCCATCTTGTTTGTACTGTAGGCGTGTATTACACACGCCATCTTGTTTGTACTGTAGGCGTGTATTACACACGCCATCTTGTTTGTACTGTAGGCGTGTATTACACACGCCATCTTGTTTGTACTGTAGGCGTGTATTACACACGCCATCTTGTTTGTACTGTAGGCGTGTATTACACACGCCATCTTGTTTGTACTGTAGGCGTGTATTACACACGCCATCTTGTTTGTACTGTAGGCGTGTATTACACACGCCATCTTGTTTGTACTGTAGGCGTGTATTACACACGCCATCTTGTTTGTACTGTAGGCGTGTATTACACACGCCATCTTGTTTGTACTGTAGGCGTGTATTACACACGCCATCTTGTTTGTACTGTAGGCGTGTATTACACACGCCATCTTGTTTGTACTGTAGGCGTGTATTACACACGCCATCTTGTTTGTACTGTAGGCGTGTATTACACACGCCATCTTGTTTGTACTGTAGGCGTGTATTACACACGCCATCTTGTTTGTACTGTAGGCGTGTATTACACACGCCATCTTGTTTGTACTGTAGGCGTGTATTACACACGCCATCTTGTTTGTACTGTAGGCATGTATTACACACGCCATCTTGTTTGTACTGTAGGCGTGTATTACACACGCCATCTTGTTAGTACTGTAGGCATGTATTACACACGCCATCTTGTTTGTACTGTAGGCGTGTATTACACACGCCATCTTGTTTGTACTGTAGGCGTGTATTACACACGCCATCTTGTTTGTACTGTAGGCGTGTATTACACACGCCATCTTGTTTGTACTGTAGGCGTGTATTACACACGCCATCTTGTTTGTACTGTAGGCGTGTATTACACACGCCATCTTGTTTGTACTGTAGGCGTGTATTACACACGCCATCTTGTTTGTACTGTAGGCATGTATTACACACGCCATCTTGTTAGTACTGTAGGCATGTATTACACACGCCATCTTGTTAGTACTGTAGGCGTGTATTACACACGCCATCTTGTTTGTACTGTAGGCGTGTATTACACACGCCATCTTGTTTGTACTGTAGGCGTGTATTACACACGCCATCTTGTTTGTACTGTAGGCATGTATTACACACGCCATCTTGTTTGTACTGTAGGCGTGTATTACACACGCCATCTTGTTAGTACTGTAGGCATGTATTACACACGCCATCTTGTTTGTACTGTAGGCATGTATTACACACGCCATCTTGTTTGTACTGTAGGCGTGTATTACACACGCCATCTTGTTAGTACTGTAGGCGTGTATTACACACGCCATCTTGTTTGTACTGTAGGCATGTATTACACACGCCATCTTGTTTGTACTGTAGGCGTGTATTACACACGCCATCTTGTTTGTACTGTAGGCGTGTATTACACACGCCATCTTGTTAGTACTGTAGGCATGTATTACACACGCCATCTTGTTTGTACTGTAGGCGTGTATTACACACGCCATCTTGTTTGTACTGTAGGCATGTATTACACACGCCATCTTGTTTGTACTGTAGGCGTGTATTACACACGCCATCTTGTTTGTACTGTAGGCATGTATTACACACGCCATCTTGTTTGTACTGTAGGCGTGTATTACACACGCCATCTTGTTTGTACTGTAGGCATGTATTACACACGCCATCTTGTTAGTACTGTAGGCATGTATTACACACGCCATCTTGAAAGCATGTTTGTCTGTAAAATATTACGTTCAGTTCAGTCTTTTGTCATGCTGTTTTGCACGTTGTCTTTCATGAGATTGCCAGTTAAGGTAAAGTGTGACAGACAGACAAGGTTTTGAAACCAGTCGGGGATGCCAGGTCCCCACCGGCCTATCACTACACGCCCTGATAACACTTAGCGGTAAAGTGTTCATTAAAGTACCATTTAGGGGTTTAAAGGGTTTATGAATTGATTATAGTAAATAGTAAATTATTATTATGTAGTTTATAAATTATGAATAAGTGTTGGTTAATGATTTATATATATTCAGTAATTATTATTTGTCCATAAACTACTTAAATCTAAAATATTTACTTCATCCAATAACTAACAGTTCATAAACAGTGATGAAACAGTGAAAGAATATGTTTTCTAAGTTGTTTTAGATTTAATATATATGTCATACATAATTTAATACACTAACTATATTATAACTGTATATGAACTTGTCTATAAAACCTAAAGTGTTGCCATCCATCGTCCAATACTACCAGCTCCTCAACAGCTCATAATAAACATGATCATTGTCCTCCTCCTCCTCCACATCATGGTACTCTTCAGTAGGACCCTCCTGTGTTACGTTCAGTAGAACCATCTTGTGGTTTATGCCACCATTTCACTACTAGAGTATCATAGCAACAGCAATGGATTTCCATTCCATTCCAGTGTTCCATTCCATTCCAGTGTTCCATTCCATTCCATTCCAGTGTTCCATTCCATTCCAGTGTTCCATTCCATTCCATGGCAGTGTTCCATTCCATTCCATGCCAGTGTTCCATTCCATTCCATTGTTCCATTCCATTCCATTCCAGTGTTCCATTCCATGGCAGTGTTCCATTCCATTCCATGCCAGTGTTCCATTCCATTCCAGTGTTCCATTCCATTCCAGTGTTCCATTCCATTCCAGTGTTCCATTCCATTCCATGCCAGTGTTCCGTTCCATTCCAGTGTTCCATTCCATTCAATGGCAGTGTTCCATTCCATTCCATGCCAGTGTTTTATTCCATTCCAGTGTTCCATTCCATTCAATGGCAGTGTTCCATTCCATGCCAGTGTTTAATTCCATTCAATGGCAGTGTTCCATTCTATTCCATGCCAGTGTTTCATTCCATTCCAGTGTTCCATTCCATTCAATGGCAGTGTCCCATTCCATTCCAGTGTTCCATTCCATTCAATGGCAGTGTTCCATTCCATTCCATGCCAGTGTTCCATTCCATTCCAGTGTTCCATTCCATTCAATGGCAGTGTCCCATTCCATCCCAGTGTTCCATTCCATTCAATGGCAGTGTTCCATTCCATTCCATGTCAGTGTTCCATTCCATTCCAGTGTTCCATTCCATTCAATGGCAGTGTTCCATTCCATGCCAGTGTTTAATTCCATTCCAGTGTTCCATTCCATTCAATGGCAGTGTTCCATTCCATTCCATGCCAGTGTTCCATTCCATTCCATGCCAGTGTTCCATTCCATTCCATGCCAGTGTTCCATTCCATTCAATGGCAGTGTTCTATTCCATTCCAGTGTCCCATTCCATTCCATGCCAGTGTTCCATTCCATTCCATGGCAGTGTTCCATTCCATTCCAGTGTCCCATTCCATTCCTTGCCAGTGTTCCATTCCATTCAATGGCAGTGTTCCATTCCATTCCAGTATTCCATTCCATTCCAGTGTTCCATTCCCTTCCATGCCAGTGTTCCATTCCATTCCAGTGTTCCATTCCATTCAATGGCAGTGTCCCATTCCATGCCAGTGTTCCATTCCATGCCAGTGTTCCATTCGATTCCAAGCCAAATGTATTTGTCATATGCTCTGAATACAACACAGGTAGATCTTACAGTGAAATGCTTACTTGCAAGCAATTAACCAACAGTGCAGTTCAAGAAGAGTTAAGAAAAGATTTACCAAATAAACTAAAGTAAAAAATAATAAAAAGTAAAACCATAAAATTACATATCTATATATTTGTGTTAACTTAATTAACTAGGCAAGTCAGTTAAGAACAAATTCTTATTTACAATGAAGGTCTACCAGGGAACAGTGGGTTAACTGCCTATGCATAGATAATAAACAGCGAATAGCAGCAGTGTAAAAACCAATAGGGGAGGGGGATCATTGTAAATAGTCCGGGTGGCCATTTGATTAATTTTTCAGCAGTCTTATTGGTTGGGGGGTAGAAGCTGTTAAAGAGCCTTTTAGTCCCAGACCTGACGTTAGGGTACCGCTTGTCGTGCGGTAGCAGAGAGAACAGTCTATTGACCCTTTTTTGGGCCTTCCTCTGACACCGCCTGGTATATACAGGGTTGGGGAGAAACAGATTACATGTGAGGGATTACAATAACTGTACAATAACTGTACAGTAACTGTACAGTAACTGTAATCCGTTATGTTACCAGCTAAAATATTGTAATCAGATTACAGATATTTTTGAAAAACTAGATGATTACTTCAAGGATTACTTTTAAATTCAGAACGGATGTTTGCGAGAAAAATAAATCTTCGACCCTAGTCTCTATTTTCTCAATGACCTTTAAATCAGCGTTGAATAGCCCACAAACACAGACCGAATTACAATAAACAATCAGTCATGAAAACAACATAGGGAACAGAGGGTTAAATAATAAACAAGTAATTGGTTGAGTGAAGCCAGGTGTGATAAGACAAAGACAGAACAAATGGAAAATGAAAAGTGAATCGACAGTGGCTAGAAAGCCAGTGACTTCGACCGCCAAACGCTGCCCGAACAAGGAGTGGGACCGACTTCGGCGTGGCAGTACCCACCTCCCTTGACCCGCGCGCCGACACCGACCTCGGGGACAACCCGGAGGACGAGGCGTAGGGCGATCCGGATGGAGATGGTGGGACTCCCTCAGCAACGAAGGGTCCAGGATGTCCTCCACCAGCACCCAGCATCTCTCCTCCGGACCCTACCCCTCCCACTCCATGAGGTACTGAAGGCCCCTCGCCTGACGCCTCGAGTCCAGGATGGCTCGAACAGCATACACCGGGGCCCCCTCGTTGTCCAGAGGGGGAGGAGGAACCTCCTGCACCTCAGCTTCCTGGAGTGGACCAGCCACCACCGGCCTGAGGAGAGACACATGGAACGAGGGATTAATACGATAATCCGACCACGGCAGTTGTGGAACGGGTAGGGGTTGTAATTTCCTTCTGGGCAGGTGCCTGGGAGCCTTGCACTGGATGCTCACTGAGCAGGAGGAAACATAAACCCTCATGTCCTTGGCCAAGGTGGGCCACCAGTACTTCCCACTAAAGCAACGCACAGTCCGACCGATGCCAGGATGACCAGAGGAGGGTGACGTATGGGCCCAATAGATCAAACGGTCGTGGACAGCAGATGAAATGGACAGGCGCCCAGCTGGACACTGGGGGGAAGTGGGCTCTGTGCGTAACACCTGCTCGATGTCCGCGTCCCGCTCCCACACCACCGGTGCCGCTAGGCAATAGACCGGAAGTATGGGAGTGTGATCCATGGTCGCTCCTCTGTGTCATACATCCGGGACAGTGCGTCTGCCTTAGCGTTCTGGGAACCTGGTCTGTAGGATAGAGTGAAAACAAAAACGGGTAAAGAACATAGCCCACCTTGCCTGTCGAGGGTTCAGTCTCCTCGCCTCCCGGATGTACTCTAGATTGCGGAGGTCAGTCCAGATGAGAAAAGGGTGTTTAGCCCCCTCAAGCCAATGTCTCCACGCCTTCAGAGCCTTGACAACAGCCAACAGCTCCCGGTCCCCACATCATAGTTTCGCACTGCTGGGCTGAGCTCCTTCAAAAAGAAAGCACAGGGGCGGAGCTTTGGTGGCGTGCCCGAGCGCTGAGAGAGCACGGCTCCTATCCCAGCCTTGGACGCGTCCACCTCCCCCGTGAACGCCAAAGAGGGATCTGGATGAGCCAGCATGGGAGCAGAGGTAAACAGAGCCTTCAGGTGACCAAAAGCCCTGTCTGCCTCAGCCGACCACTGCAGCTGCACCGGTCCCCCCTTCAGCAGTGAGGTAATGGGAGCCGCTCCCTGACCAAAACCCCTGGTAGTAGTTGGCAAACCCTAGAAACCGCTGCACTTCCTTAACCGTGGTGGGAGTCGGCCAATTACACATGGCTTTCCACCGTAGTCGCACCGATGGAAACCCCCACACACCTCCCTGAGCACTTTCGTGACCACCCCTTGAGAGCCCTCTGTTGCCACTAAATAGTGGGGTCATGACAGGCCAACCAGGGTAGGCCCAGCACCACAGGAAACGCAGGAGAGTCAATAAGGAAGAGACTGATTATCTCCTTATGACCCTCCTGCGTAACCATGTCAAGTGGAGCGGTGGCCTCCCTAATCAGCCCTGACCCTAATGGTCGACAGGGAAGGGCATAGCCACAGGAACAAGGGGAATCCCTAAACTATGAGCAAATTAACGGTCAAAAAAATTCAGCTACACCTGAATCTACTAGCGCCTTATGCTGGGAATGAGGGGAAAACTCAGGAAATGAAATAAACACATTCATGTGAGCAACAGGGGGCTCTGGGTGAGCCTGGTGCCGACTCACCTTGGGTGACACGATAGTGCTCTGCCTGCTGCCTCGACTCCCTGAGGAACCCCCCCCTGCACCGACCAGCAGTGTGCCCTCTGCGGCCACAGATGGTGCAGGGAATGGCCCCTCCTCTGGTCGCCCTAAGCGCAGCACCTCCCAGCTCCATGGGCGTCGGAGCGGAGGTGCTGGGGGATGGAACTGACAGGTCCCGATCCGGACGTCTGCGGGCAGTCAGCAGGATGTCCAGCCGGATAGACAGGTCCACCAGCTGGTCCAACGTGAGGGTGGTGTCTCGGCAGGCCAACTCCCGATGGATGTCCTCGTACAGACTGCACCTGTAGTGATCGATCAGGGCCCTGTCGTTCCATCCCACGCTGGCGGCCAGGGTCCGGGAGTCCAAGGCGAAATCCTGCGCTCACCTCGCCCTCTGCCTCAGGTGGAACAGACGTTCACCCGCCGCTCGACCCTCAGGCGGGTGGTCGAACACTGCCCGAAAGCGCCGGGTGAACTCTGCGTAATGGTCCAACGCTGCGTCTCCCTCACTCCATACGGCGTTGGCCCACTCCAGGGCTTTGCCTGAGAGGCAGGAGACGAGGGCGGACACACTCTCACGCCCCGAAGGAGCTGGGTGGACGGTCACCAGGTAGAGTTCCAGCTGGAGTAGAAACGCCTGGCATCCGGCAGCCGTCCGATCATACTCCCTCGGGACCGCCGCTGGATCCCGCTGGAACCGGGTGAAGGAGGTGTGGACAGTGGGACCTGCTGTAGTGGGGCTGGTGGAGGCGCTGGACGACCTCCTCCTCTGTCCCAATGATCCATCTTCTGCAGCACGCGATCCATGGCGGTGCCCAGATGTTGCAACATGGTCGCGTGCTGCTGGACGCGCTCCTCTATCTCTGAAGGGAGGGCGTCTGCTCCTGCTGACTCCATTCTTTCAGGCGAGTGATTCTGTCAGGAGGTCTGTGTGTAGCAGGTGTATAGGAGTCAGGCGCAGGACAGCAGATATGAGTAAATAAACTTATTTTACTCAACATATAATAAATGCACTACAAAAACAGAGCCCACAATAACAGACCTTCCTACATAGAAACAATCACACACAAACAAACATGGGGGAACAGAGGGTTAAATAAGGAACAGTTAATTGGGGGATTGAAAGCAGTTGTGTAAAACAAATACAAAACAAATGGAAAATAGAAAGTGGATCGGCGATGGCTAGAAGGCCGGTGACGTCGACCGCCGAACGCCACGGAGAGGGACCGACTTCGGTGGAAGTCGTGACACAGGCACGACTCCAACACCATCATTAAGTTTGCAGTGGTAGACCTGATCACCGACAATGACGAGACAGCCTATAGGAAGGAGGTCAGAGACCTGGCCGGGTGGTGCCAGAATAACAACCTATCCCCCAACGTAACCAAGACTAAGGAGATGATTGTGGACTACAGAAAAAGGAGGACCGAGCACGCCCCCATTCTCATCGACGGGGCTGTAGTGGAGCAGCTTGAGAGCTTCAAGTTCCTTGGTGTCCACATCACCAACAAACTAGAATGGTCCAAACACACCAAGACAGTTGTGAAGAGGGCACAACAAAGCCTATTCCCCCTCAGGAAACTAAAAAGATTTGGCATGGGTCCTGAGATACTCAAAAGGTTCTACAGCTGCAACATCGAGAGCGTCACTGCCTGCTACAGCAATTGCTCGTCCTCTGACCGCAAGGCACTAGTACATCACTGGGGCTAAGCTGCCTGCCATCTAGGACCTCTAGACCAGGTGATGTCAGAGGAAGGCCCTAAAAATTGTCAAAGACCACAGCCACCACAGTCATAGACTGTTCTCTCTACTACCACATGGCAAGCGGTACCGGAGTGCCAAGTCTAGGACAAAAAGGCTCCTCAACAGTTTTTACGCACAAGCCATACCTCCTGAATAGGTAATCAAATGGCTACCCAGACTACTTGGATTGTGTGCCTCTACCCCCAGCCCCTCTTTTACACTGCTGCTACTCTCTGTTTATCATATATGCATAGTCACTTTAACTATATATTCATGTACATACTACCTCAATTGGCCCAATCAACCAGCATATTGGCTAACCGGGCTATCTGCATTGTGTCCCACAGCCCGCGAAGTCCTCTTTTACACTACTGCTGCTCTCTGTTTATCATACATGCAATCACTTTAACCATATCTACACATACTACCTCAGTCAGCCTGACTAACCAGTGTCTGTATATAGCCTCTACTGTTATAGCCTCGCTACTGTATATAGCCTCTCTACTGTATATAGCCTCGCTACTGTTATAGCCTCACTACTGTATATAGCCTCGCTACTGTATATAGCCTCTCTACTGTATATAGCCTCTCTACTGTATATAGCCTCGCTACTGTATATAGCCTCTCTACTGTATATAGCCTCGCTACTGTTATAGCCTCGCTACTGTATATAGTCTCTCTACTGTATATAGCCTCGCTACTGTATATAGCCTCGCTACTGTATATAGTCTCTCTACTGTATATAGCCTCACTGCTGTATATAGCCTCGCTACTGTATATAGCCTCTCTACTGTATATAGCCTCGCTACTGTATGTAGCCTCGCTACTGTACATAGCCTCGCTACTGTATATAGCCTCTTTACTGTATATAGCCTCACTACTGTATATAGCCTCTCTACTGTCTATAGCCTCGCTACTGTATATAGCCTCTCTACTGTATATAGCCTCGCTACTGTTATAGCCTCGCTACTGTATATAGCCTCACTACTGTATATAGCCTCTCTACTGTATATAGCCTCTCTACTGTATATAGCCTCGCTACTGTATATAGCCTCTCTACTGTATATAGCCTCGCTACTGTTATAGCCTCGCTACTGTATATAGTCTCTCTACTGTATATAGCCTCGCTACTGTATATAGCCTCGCTACTGTATATAGCCTCGCTACTGTATATAGCCTCTCTACTGTATATAGCCGCGCTACTGTATATAACCTCGCTACTGTATATAGCCTCGCTACTGTATATAACCTCGCTACTGTTATAGCCTCGCTACTGTATATAGCCTCGCTACTGTATATAGCCTCGCTACTGTATGTAGCCTCTCTACTGTATATAGCCTCTCTACTGTATATAGCCTCGCTACTGTATATAGCCTCGCTACTGTATATAGCCTCTCTACTGTATATAGCCTCGCTATTGTATATAACCTCGCTACTGTATATAGCCTCTCTACTGTTATAGCCTCGCTACTGTATATAGTCTCTCTACTGTATATAGCCTCGCTACTTTTATAGCCTCGCTACTGTATATAGCCTCGCTACTGTTATAGCCTCGCTACTGTATATAGTCTCTCTACTGTATATAGCCTCGCTACTTTTATAGCCTCGCTACTGTTATAGCCTCGCTACTGTATATAGTCTCTCTACTGTATATAGCCTCACTACTGTATATAGCCTCACTACTGTATATAGCCTCGCTACTGTATATAGTCTCTTTACTGTATATAGCATCGTTACTTTTATAGCCTCGCTACTGTATATAGCCTCGCTACTGTATATAGCCTCGCTACTGTATATAGCCTCTACTGTATATAGCCTCAC
Organism: Oncorhynchus mykiss; assembly: GCF_057628025.1. Lineage (NCBI taxonomy): Eukaryota > Metazoa > Chordata > Actinopteri > Salmoniformes > Salmonidae > Oncorhynchus > Oncorhynchus mykiss. The sequence goes on along the minus strand of NC_143026.1, from coordinate 94,513,107 downwards.
TACTGTATATAGCCTCGTTACTGTATATAGCCTCTACTGTATATAGCCTCGCTACTGTATATAGCCTCGCTACTGATATAGCCTCGCTACTGTAAATAGCCTCGCTACTGTATATAGCCTCTACTGTATATAGCCTCTCTACTGTATATAGCCTCGCTACTGTTATAGCCTCGCTACTGTATATAGCCTCTCTACCGTACATAGCCCCTCTACTGTATATAGCCTCTCTACTGTATATAGCCTCACTACTGTTGTATCCTCGCTACTGTATATAGCCTCGCTACTGTATATAGCCTCCCTACTGTATATAGCCTCTCTACTGTATATAGCCTATCTACTGTATATAGTCTCACTACTGTATATAGCCTCTCTACTGTATATAGCCTCTCTACTGTATATAGCCTCTCTACTGTATATAGCCTCGCTACTGTATATAGCCCCTCTACTGTATATAGCATCTCTACTGCATAAAGCCTCCCTACTGTATATAGCCTCTCTACTGTATATAGCCTCTCTACTGTATATAGCCTCCCTACTGTATATAGCCTCTCTACTGTATATAGCCTCTCTACTGTATATAGTCTCACTACTGTATATAGCCTCTCTACTGTATATAGCCTCCCTACTGTATATAGCCTCTCTACTGTATGTAGCCTCTCTACTGTATATAGTCTCACTACTGTATATAGCCTCTCTACTGTATATAGCCTCTCTACTGTATATAGCCTCACTACTGTATATAGCCTCGTTACTGTATATAGCCTCTACTGTATATAGCCTCGCTACTGTATATAGCCTCGCTACTGATATAGCCTCGCTACTGTAAATAGCCTCGCTACTGTATATAGCCTCTACTGTATATAGCCTCTCTACTGTATATAGCCTCGCTACTGTTATAGCCTCGCTACTGTATATAGCCTCTCTACCGTACATAGCCCCTCTACTGTATATAGCCTCTCTACTGTATATAGCCTCACTACTGTTGTATCCTCGCTACTGTATATAGCCTCGCTACTGTATATAGCCCCTCTACTGTATATAGCCTCTCTACTGTATATAGCCTCCCTACTGTATATAGCCTCTCTACTGTATATAGCCTCTCTACTGTATATAGTCTCACTACTGTATATAGCCTCTCTACTGTATATAGCCTCTCTACTGTATATAGCCTCTCTACTGTATATAGCCTCGCTACTGTATATAGCCCCTCTACTGTATATAGCCTCTCTACTGCATATAGCCTCCCTACTGTATATAGCCTCTCTACTGTATATAGACTCTCTACTGTATATAGCCTCTACTGTATATAGCCTCTCTACTGTATATAGCCTCGCTACTGTTATAGCCTCGCTACTGTATATAGCCTCTCTACCGTACATAGCCCCTCTACTGTATATAGTCTCTCTACTGTATATAGCCTCACTACTGTTGTATCCTCGCTACTGTATATAGCCTCGCTACTGTATATAGCCCCTCTACTGTATATAGCCTCTCTACTGTATATAGCCTCCCTACTGTATATAGCCTCTCTACTGTATATAGCCTCTCTACTGTATATAGTCTCACTACTGTATATAGCCTCTCTACTGTATATAGCCTCTCTACTGTATATAGCCTCTCTACTGTATATAGCCTCGCTACTGTATATAGCCCCTCTACTGTATATAGCCTCTCTACTGCATATAGCCTCCCTACTGTATATAGCCTCTCTACTGTATATAGCCTCTCTACTGTATATAGCCTCCCTACTGTATATAGCCTCTCTACTGTATATAGCCTCTCTACTGTATATAGTCTCACTACTGTATATAGCCTCTCTACTGTATATAGCCTCCCTACTGTATATAGCCTCTCTACTGTATGTAGCCTCTCTACTGTATATAGTCTCACTACTGTATATAGCCTCTCTACTGTATATAGCCTCTCTACTGTATATAGTCTCACTACTGTTATATCCTTGCTACTGTATGTAGCCTCTCTACTGTATATAGCCTCTACTGTATATAACCTCTCTACTGTATACAGCCTCTCTACTGTATATAGCCTCTACTGTATATAGCCCCTCTACTGTATACAGCCTCTCTACTGTATATAGCCTCGCTACTGTATATAGCCCCTCTACTGTATGTAGCCTCTCTACTGTATATAACCTCTCTACTGTATATAGCCCCTCTACTGTATGTAGCCTCTCTACTGTATATAACCTCTCTACTGTATACAGCCTCCCTACTGTATATAGCCTCTCTACTGTATGTAGCCTCTCTACTGTTATTTTTCACTGTCTTTTTACTGTTGTTTTATTTCTTTACTTACCTATTGTTCACCTAATACCTTTCTTGCACTGTTGGTTAGAGCCTGTCAGTAGACATTTCACTGTAAGATGAAACACCTGCTGTATTTGGTGCACGTAACAAATAAACTTTCATTTGATTTGAAACTGGCTTTCATGGGGACCGCCACAGGAAAGGAAGACCCAGAGTTTTCTCTGCTGCAGAGGATATGTTCATTAGAGTTACCAGACTCAGAAATTGCTGCCCAAATAAATGCTTCACACATTTCAAGTAACAGACACATCTCAACATCAACTGTTCTGACCTTTATTTAACTAAACAAATCAGTTAAGAACTAATTCTAATTTACAATGACGGCCTGCCCCGGTCAAACCCGGACGACGCTGGGCCAATTGTGCGCCTTCCTATGGACTCCCAATCACGGCCGGATGTGATACAGCTTGAACCAGGGACTGTAGTGACGCCTCTTGCACTGAAATGCAGTGCCTTAGACCTCTGCACCAGTTGGGGTGAAATTGCTGCAAAGAAACCACTAATTAAGGACACCAATAATAAGAAGAGACTTGCTTGGGCCAAGAAACATAGAAATGGACATTAGACCGGTGGAAATCTGTCCTTGGGTCTGAGTTCAAATTTGAGATTTTTGGTTCCAACTGCTGTGTTTTTGTGAGACGTAGAGTAGGTGAACGGATGATCTCTGCATGTGTGGTTCCCACCGTGAAGCATGGAGGAGGTGAACGGATGATCTCTGCATGTGTGGTTCCCACCGTGAAGCATGGAGGAGGAGGTGAACGGATGATCTCTGCATGTGTGGTTCCCACCGTGAAGCATGGAGGAGGAGGTGAACGGATGATCTCTGCATGTGTGGTTCCCACCGTGAAGCATGGAGGAGGAGGTGAACGGATGATCTCTGCATTTGTGGTTCCCACCGTGAAGCATGGAGGAGGAGGTGAACGGATGATCTCTGCATGTGTGGTTCCCACCGTGAAGCGTGGAGGAGAACTCATGATATGGTACTGTATATCCATTGATTCTTAAAGAATATAACTTATAAATGCCTCGTGAGGTTAGTTCAACTGTCGTACCCTACAGAACCTAAAACATAAGATGGTTTTACTCCAATGTGTGGAAACATGGTAAATGTAAGCAAACACTGTATAGCCTCATAACATGGTTAAAACTATAAAGTTGATATCATGGATGGTCGGTCCTGTATAGCCTCATAACATGGTTATAACTATAATGTTGACATCATGGAGGGTCAGTCCTGTATAGCCTCATAACATGGTTAACACTATAATGTTGATATCATGGCTGGGTTAGAAGAAGTCTACATCACCAACCCATAATGTAACATTTAACATCCACATATGACCAGCTATGTAAACCTTAACATTGATTTATCCTGCAATAGATGTTGTTTAATTGGTCACATACATTTATGTCGTCTTCTAATGCCTAGGACAGTAATCTAAAAGTAACTGAATGTAATCAGATTACTTTACTGAGTTTTGGTAATCCAAAAGATACGCTACTGATTACAATTTTGGACAGGTAACTAGTAACCTGTAAGGGATTGCATTTAAAAAGTAACCTACAGTACCCAACCCAGAGTATATATATGTCCTGGATGGCAGGAAGCTTGTCCCCAGTGATGTACTGGGCCGCACGCACTACCCTCTGTAGCGCCGTATGCCGAGCATGTTGCCATAAAATCCTGGACCCTACATTCCCAGACAGATGCAGAGCTTTATCATGTTGAATGATCATCCTCTCCTGCTCTCTCTCTCTGTCTCACAGAAGTCATTTCTTCCTCCACTTTATAAATGCAAGCCAATGCAAAGCGTGAGATTAGGCTCCCATTAACTTTAACAGTGCAGATAGCAGATGTCAGGGAACACACAGTCGAAACACCAGACCAAAGCTGGTGTCCCAAATGGCACCCTCTTCCCTGCGTAGTGCACCTAGAGTCCACAAGACTCTGGTCAAAAGTAGTGCACTATGTAGGGAGTAAGGTGCCGTTTGGAGACGTAGATTTAGTTATTTCAGAGCGCACAGCTAGATTACAAATCTCCGTGATAGCAAGTAAAGAAATTATTATCGTATACTGACAGTTGGAGAAAAGGTTATCGTGCAACACAAACAGAACTCAACGCTCCACCTACTGCATCAAACAGATTATATAATAATAGTAGATAAATCATAGACCCTCTGCGTCCTAAACGGCACCCTGTTCCCTATATAGTGCACTACTTTAGACCAGGGTCAGTAGGATTCTGGCACCCTATTCCCTATATAGTACACTACTTTAGACCAGGGTCAGTAGGATTCTGGCACCCTATTCCCTATATCGTGCACTACTTTAGACCAGGGTCAGTAGGATTCTGGCACCCTATTCCCTATATAGTACACTACTTTAGACCAGGGTCAGTAGGATTCTGGCACCCTATTCCCTATATAGTGCACTACTTTAGACCAGGGTCAGTAGGATTCTGGCACCCTATTCCCTATATAGTGCACTACTTTGACCAGGGTCCGAGGGCTCTTTCTGATCAAAAGTAATGCACTACACAGATGTAAGATCTTAATTTGATCACCCTGTTGTTGCAGAAAATGTCCTGCAACAACAGGGCATACAAACTAGTAGTCTAGGAACCAAGGACTGATCACTCCAATCCATAAAAGTGTAGACAAATATGACACCAATAACTACCGTGTCAACAGCAAATCCTCTGCATTATCATTAACAGCTGACTGATACAATTCCTCAGTGAAAACAATATACTGAGCAAATGACAAATTGGCTTTTTACCAAATGGCCTGTACGACTGACCACGCATTCACCCTGCACAGCCGAATTGACAAACAAACAAACCAAAACAAAGGCAAATTCTTCTCATGCTTTGTTGATTTAAAAAAAAAAAGAGCTTTTCACTCAATTTAGCATGAGGGTCTGCTATACAAATTGATGGAAAGTGGTGTTGGGGGAAAAACATTATAAAATACAGGTACACAAACATCAAGTGTGCGGTTAAAACTGGCAAAAAAAACACATTTCTTTCCACAGGGCCGTGGGGTGAGACAGGGATGCAGCTTGAGCCCCATCAACAGTGATGTACTGGGCCGTATTCACTACCCTCTGTAGCGCCTTATGGTCAGATGCTGAGCAGTTTCCATACCAGGCGGTGATGCAACCGGTCAGGATGCTCTCGATGGTGCAGCTGTATAACTTTTTGAGGATCTGGGGATCCACACCTCCAGGCTGTGTAAGGGCTATTTGAACAAGAAGGAGAGTGATGGAGTGCTGCATCAGGTGATCTGGCCTCCACAATCACCCGACCTCAACCCAATTGAGATGGTTTGTGGTGAATTGGACCGCAGAGTGAAGGAAAAGAAGCCAACAAGTGCTCAGCATATGTGGAAACTCCTTCAAGACTGTTGGAAAAGCATTCCAGGTGAAGCTGGTTGAGAGAATGCCAAGAGTGTACTAAGCTGTCATCAAGGCAAAGGGTGGCTACTTTGAAGAATAAAAAATATAAGGATTGAGGATTGTACATCATTCAGAGGGTTAATGGACCAGACACAAGATTTAAGTGCCTTTGAACGGGGTATGGTAGTAGGTGCCAGGCACACCGGTTTGAGTCAAGAACTGCAACGCTGCTGGGTTTTTCCACACACAACAGTTTCCTCTGTGTATCAACAACGGTCCACCACCCAAAGGACATCCAGCCAACTTGACACAACTGTGGGAAGCATTGGAGTCAACATGGGCCGGCATCCCTGTGGAACGCTTTTCGACACCCTGTAGAGTCCATGACCCGACCAATTGAAGCTGTTCTGAGGGCAAAAATGGGGAGCAACTCAATATTAGGAAGGTGTTCTTAATGTTTTGTACACTCGGTGAAGATACATTTCACTGCCCAGGTCCAGGACTGAAACGTTCTGTGCTTTTCAAACAGTTATGATGCAGTACGTCTCCTTTTGTTTCATCTGTTATAATAAATACATTTGGTTTTTGTCCAAAAGCTAGAAACAAATCCAATAACAATATTTGTGAAAACGCTTTCTTGGTCAGTTTTGTTGAAATTCCAGACTTCTCAGGGTGGATGGTCCCCTGTGATACTGCTCAATACCAAGAGGGATGATTGGTCATATAGAACTACTCAAAAGGCCCTCGGAGAGTCAATGTAAAGTCAATGTAAAGTCAACGAAAGTCAATGTAAAGTCAACGAAAGTCAATGTAAAGTCAACGAAAGTTAATGTAAAGTCAATGTAAAGTCAATGTAAAGTCAATATAAAGTCAATGTAAAGTCAACGAAAGTCAATGTAAAGTCAATGTAAAGTCAATGTAAAGTCAACGAAAGTCAATGTAAAGTCAATGTAAAGTCAACGAAAGTCAATGTAAAGTCAATGTAAAGTCAATGTAAAGTCAACGAAAGTCAATGTAAAGTCAATGTAAAGTCAATGTAAAGTCAATGTAAAGTCAATGTAAAGTCAATGTAAAGTCAACGAAATTTAATTAAAGTCAATGTAAGGGAATACCCCCCTGATTTGGACAAAAACAAATGGCGGAATATTGTATGTAAAGTCAATGTAAAGTCAATGTATAGCACTAAGCTAAAAAACATCAACTGAGTATCTCTGGGGAATAAGATTATTAATCAAATAGTCTCCATGTGTCATGTTGACACGCCAGGAGGCGAGGTCAGTACAGGTGCCTCATCCATATATTTATATATTCTTCTTCCATTCCTTTACTGAGGTATTTGTTGTGGAATTGTTACATATTACTTGTTTGATATTGCTGCACTATCGGATTTAGAAGCACAAGCATTTCTCTACACTTACAATAACATCTTCTAGCCATGTGACCAATAGATTCAAGTGGCTCCCGAGTGGTGCAGCGGTCTAAGGCACCGCATCGTAGTGCTGGAGGCGTCACTACAGACCCTGGTTCGATCCCGGGCTGTATCACAGCGGTCTAAGGCACCGCATCGTAGTGCTGGAGGCGTCACTACAGACCCTGGTTCGATCCCGGGCTGTATCACAGCGGTCTAAGGCACCGCATCGTAGTGCTGGAGGCGTCACTACAGACCCTGGTTCGATCCCGGGCTGTATCACAGCGGTCTAAGGCACTGCATCGTAGTGCTGGAGGCGTCACTACAGACCCTGTTTCGATCCCGGGCTGTATCACAGCGGTCTAAGGCACCGCATCGTAGTGCTGGAGGCTTCACTACAGACCCTGGTTCGATCCCGGGCTGTATCACAGCGGTCTAAGGCACCGCATCGTAGTGCTAGAGACTCTGGTTCCATTCCGGGCTGTATCACAGCAGTCTAAGGCATTGCATCTCAGTGCCGGAGGCATCACTGCAGACCCTGGTTCGATCCCAGGCTGTATCACAACCCGGCCGTGATCAAGAGTGCCATAGGGCAGTGCACAGCGTCATCCGGGTTCGGGGAGGGTTTGGCCGGGGTAGGCCGTCATTGTCAAATAAGCATTTGTTCTTAATTGACTTGCCTAGTTAAATAATATGCATAGTATATCACAATAGTGAGTACACCCCTCACATTTTTGTAAATATTTTAGTATATCTTTTCATGTGACAACGCTGAAGAAATGACACTTTGCTACAATGTAAAGTAGTGAGTGTACAGCTTGTATAACAGTGTACATTTGCTGTCCCCTCAAAATAACTCAACACACAGCCATTAATGTCTAAACCGCTGGCAACAAAAGTGAGTACACCCCTAAGTGAAAATGTCCAAATTGGGCCCAAAGTGTCAATATTTTGTGTGGCCACCATCATTTTCCAGCACTGCCTTAACCCTCTTGGGCATGGAGTTCACCGGAGCTTCACAGGTTGCCACTGGAGTCCTCTTCCACTCCTCCATGATGACATCACGGAGCTGGTGGATGTTAGAGACCTTGCACTCCTCCACCTTCCGTTTGAGAATGTCCCACAGATGCTCAACAGGGTTTAGGTCTGGAGACATGCTTGGCCAGTCCATCACCTTTACCCTCAGCTTCTTTAGCAAGGCAGTGGTTCACTTGGAGGTGTGTTTGGGGTCGTTATCATGTTGGAATACTGCCCTGCGGCCCAGTCTCCGAAGGGAGGGGATCATGTTCTGCTTCAGTATGTCACAGTACATGTTGGCATTCATGGTTCCCTCAATGAACTGTAGCTCCACAGTGCCGGCAGCACTCATGCAGCCCCCAGACCATGACACTCCCACCACCATGCTTGACTGTAGGCAAGACACACTTATCTTTGTACTCCTCACCTGGTTGCCAACACACACGCTTGATACCATCTGAACCAAATAAGTTCATCTTGGTCTCATCAGACCACAGGACATGGTTCCAGTAATCCATGTCCTTAGTCTGCTTGTCTTCAGCAAACTGTTTGTGGCCTTTCTTGTGCATCATCTTTAGAAGAGGCTTCATTTTGGGACGACAGCCATGCAGACCAATTTGATGCAGTTTACGACGTATGGTCTGAGCACTGACAGGCTGACCCCCCACCCCTTCAACCTCTGCAGCAATGCTGGCAGCACTCATACGTCTATTTCCCAAAGACAACCTCTGGATATGACGCTGAGCACGCGCACTCAACACTACAAAATGTGTGATAAAACCCAAAGGTTAATGTCAGAAAATGTGGTGTAAGAGTCATTAATACTGCTTCTGTTTTCTGGGGAATTACTGTTCATCTGAAACTGGCAGATTGCTGCCCTGTCCTGCCCTGCCCTGCCTTGCCCTGCCCTGCCCTGCCCTGCCTCCTGCCCTGCCCTGCCCTGCCTGTCCCCTGCCCTGCCTCCTGCCCTGCCTGTCCCCTGCCCTGCCTCCTGCCCTGCCCTGCCTGTCCCCTGCCCTGCCTCCTGCCCTGCCTGTCCCCTGCCCTGCCTGTCCCCTGCCCTGCCTCCTGCCCTGCCCTGCCTGTTCCCTGCCCTGCCTGTCCCCTGCCCTGCCTCGCCTACCTCCCCTCCCCTGCCCCCCCCCCCCTGCCTGCCCTCCCCTACCTCCCCTCCCCTGCCTCCCCCCTCCCCTGCCTCCCCTCCCCTCCCCCCTGCCTCCCCTACCTCCCCTCCCCTGCCTGCCCTCCCCTGCCTCCCCCCTCCCCCCTCCCCTGCCTCCCCTCCCCCCTCCCCTGCCCCCCCTGCCTCCCCTACCTCCCCTCCCCTGCCCCCCCCCTGCCTGCCCTCCCCTACCCCCCCCCCCCTGCCTCCCCTACCTCCCCTCCCCTGCCTGCCCTCCCCTGCCTCCCCCCTCCCCTGCCTCCCCTCCCCCCTCCCCTGCCCCCCCTGCCTCCCCTACCTCCCCTCCCCTGCCCCCCCTGCCTCCCCCCTCCCCCCATGTAGTGGTAGGACCAGGTTGGAGTGACAGCTGGAGTGATGTAATACACCCCCCCCCCCCACCAACAGACCAGTTATAAAGAGCAATATCTAGTTCCAGGGTTGAGATCAGCTTAGGTAGATTAAGGCTCTAGGACACTGCCGTGTTGGTTGTATAAAAGCCGTGTTGATAAACAATGTGTCGTTGCTGTATATGAAAGACTGTAATCTGGCAGATGGCTTGGGGTCCAAGAGAGTGCTGCTCCATATTACAGGACATGCTAGTCCAAGGTTTAGACTTCATATGACTTAATGGGATTTCAGATTAATTCTCATTCAAACATATTATTGAAAGATAGAGAGAGGTAGAGAGAGGTAGAAAGAGAGCGAGAGAGAGAGAGAGAGAGAGGTAGAAAGAGAGAGAGAGAGAGAGAGAGAGAGAGAGAGAGAGAGGTAGAACGAGAGAGAGGTAGAAAGAGAGAGAGAGAGAGAGGTAGAAAGAGAGCGAGAGAGAGAGAGAGAGGTAGAAAGAGAGCGAGAGAGAGAGAGAGGTAGAAAGAGAGAGAGAGAGAGGTAGAAAGAGAGCGAGAGAGAGAGAGAGGTAGAAAGAGAGAGAGAGAGAGAGGTAGAAAGAGAGAGAGAGAGAGGTAGAAAGAGAGAGAGAGAGAGAGAGAGAGAGGTAGAAAGAGAGAGAGAGAGAAAGAGAGAGAGAGAGAGAGGTAGAAAGAGAGAGAGAGAGGTAGAAAGAGAGAGAGAGAGAGAGAGGTAGAGAGAGATAGGTAGAAAGAGAGAGAGGTAGAAAGAGAGAGAGAGAGAGGGGTAGAAAGCGAGCAAGAGAGAGAGAGAGGTAGAAAGCGAGCAAGAGAGAGAGAGGTAGAAAGAGAGATAGAGAGAGAGAGAGAGGTAGAAAGAGAGAAAGAGAGAGAGAGAGGTAGAAAGAGAGAGAGAGAGAGAGGTAGAGATAGAGAGAGGTAGAAAGAGAGAGAGAGAGAGGTAGAGATAGAGAGAGGTAGAAAGAGAGAGAGAGAGGTAGAAAGAGAGAGAGAGAGAGGTAGAGATAGAGAGAGGTAGAAAGAGAGAGAGGTAGAAAGAGAGAGAGAGAGGTAGATAGAGCGGTAGAGAGAGCGGTAGAGAGAGAGAGAGAGAGAGAGAGAGAGAGAGAGAGAGAGAGGTAGATAGAGCGGTAGAGAGAGCGGTAGAGAGAGAGAGAGACAGAGAGAGAGAGAGAGAGAGAGAGAGAGAGAGAGAGAGAGAGAGAGAGAGAGAGAGAGAGAGGTAGATAGAGCGGTAGAGAGAGAGAGAGAGAGAGATTATTGCACAGATCTCTTCTTTTTTTTATGGAGCTGGCCTCGTGGTTTTAACATTCGTGGAAAGTGAACCGACCAAGGGAGCGTCGACCGTCCGCCCGACCAAGCGCTACAATCAATGAACGCTAGAGTGCAGGCAGCCTATCAGCTGAGAGTACCATCGATGCCCTGTGGACCGTTTCGCTAACATGCATCTCGCTCAGTCGACTCGACTCACTTCAACTCTTCTGCTGTGCCGCCTTTCGAGAAGCGCTTCCATCCTGTCAGGGAAATATTTCTCCAGGTCAGCCGCTCTCTCTGCTCAGCCAACACGCCAGACGACCGCAGCCAGCTGATTGAGACACAAAGCCCCTCCTCCTACCACCAGGACAGACAGTTGTGTCCCCCAAGAAGCCCTTCCTCCTACCACCAGGACAGACAGCTGTGCCCCCCAAGAAGCCCCTCCTCCTACTACTAGGACAGACAGCTGTGTCCCCCAAGAAGCCATCCTCCTACCACCAGGACTGACAGCTGTCCCCCCCAAGAAGCCCTCCTCCTACCACCAGGACAGACAGCTGTGTCCCCCAAGAAGCCCTCCTCCTACCACCAGGACAGACAGCTGTGTCCCCCAAGAAGTCCTCCTCCTACCACCAGGACAGACAGCTGTGTCCCCCAAGAAGCCCCTCCTCCTACCACCAGGACAGACAGCTGTGTCCCCCAAGAAGCCCTCCTCCTACCACCAGGACAGACAGCTGTGTCCCCCAAGAAGCCCTCCTCCTACCACCAGGACAGACAGCTGTGTCCCCCAAGAAGCCCTCCTCCTACCACCAGGACAGACAGCTGTGTCCCCCAAGAAGCCCTCCTCCTACCACCAGGACAGACAGCTGTGTCCCCCAAGAAGCCCTCCTCCTACCACCAGGACAGACAGCTGTGTCCCCCTAGATGCCACTCAGCAAAGTTTGAGCCCCAATCTGACATCTTGTTTGGTTTCTGAATTCTCCAAGCGTTTTGCTGCCGCACTGTCTAAGAATCATCCCGCTTTGCCTCTCTGTGAACCCAGGACATCTCCTCTCTGAACCCAGGACATCTCCTCTCTGAACCCAGGACATCTCCTCTCTGAACCCAGGACATCTCCTCTCTGAACCCAGGACATCTCCTCTCTGAACCCAGGATATATCCTCACTGAACCCAGGATATATCCTCTCTGAACCCAGGACATCTCCTCTCTGAACCCAGGATATATCCTCTCTGAACCCAGGACATCTCCTCACTGAACCCAGGATATATCCTCCTCCTCAGCACAACAGCTAAGTGAGCTCTGTGGCTGAGAGTCTAGCTCTCCCGTCCTGTTTGGTCTCTCTGAAGACATTTGGACTCAGACCAGAAGCCCTCTTCTTCTACAAGTTCCAGAACTCAGCCGACCCAACATTCCGGAAGTAGGGGTTCCACTGAACAAACACCTTCTCTTCTGACTGAAGTCTCACCTCAGCTCCCAGAATGCATCACTCCTTCCAGCAGAAGCAAGGTGAGAACTTTGCCTTTACCTTAGAGTCAACGGTGTAGACCACTCCACCTTAGTCGTTGGTGTAGACCACTCCACCTTAGTTGTTGGTGTAGACCACTCTACCTTAGAGTCAACGGTGTAGACCACTCCACCTTAGAGTCAACGGTGTAGACCACTCCACCTTAGTCGTTGGTGTAGACCACTCCACCTTAGTCGTTGGTGTAGACCACTCTACCTTAGTCGTTGGTGTAGACCACTCTACCTTAGAGTCAACGGTGTAGACCACTCCACCTTAGAGTCAACGGTGTAGACCACTCCGCCTTAGTCATTGGTGTAGACCACTCCACCTTAGAGTCAACGGTGTAGACCACTCCACCTTAGTCGTTGGTGTAGACCACTCTACCTTAGAGTCAACGGTGTAGACCACTCCACCTTAGAGTCAACGGTGTAGTCGTTGGTGTAGACCACTCCGCCTTAGTCGTTGGTGTAGACCACTCCACCTTAGTCGTTGGTGTAGACCACTCTACCTCAGAGTCAACGGTGTAGACCACTCCACCTTAGTCGTTGGTGTAGACCACTCTACCTCAGAGTCAACGGTGTAGACCACTCCACCTTAGAGTCAACGGTGTAGACCACTCCACCTTAGAGTCAACGGTGTAGACCACTCTACCTTAGTCGTTGGTGTAGACCACTCTACCTTAGAGTCAACGGTGTAGACCACTCCATCTTAGTCGTTGGTGTAGAATGTCTTTAGAACACGTAGGATCTCATTGATTAAAGTTTAGACATATATATTTTTTTTTTCATCAAATGAAGCCATTTTAATTCAGTGAGAGATGAGCACTTATTGTGTAGATGGGAAACAAAACAACATAGTTGTTTTCACATCTGAGTAAATCACATTATATGTAAATATGGCAGAAGTCCCAAGATTATTAAAACTATTATGATGGAGAGATGAAACTCATTCAATATACCATACGATTAATGCAAAAACATACAACATGGATTTACATAGTTAAAAAAAAATATATATTACTGTATTTTTAGAGGGTTGTATATGTGTGTGGGTCTGTACAGTATGTATATATGTGTGTGTGTGTGTGTGTGTGTGTGTGTGTGTGTGTGTGTGTGTGTGTGTGTGTGTGTGTGTGTGTGTTATTATAACACCTAGCACCATCATCCCTGTGGGGGTAATACAGGTGATCCCTTATAGATCAGCAATATGTAGCGCTGGTATTGACACAACTTGGCTTTAGTCCAAATAACCAAAAGTGTAAATAGAGATAGGATCCGTTAATTTCACACCTTCAGCGTTAACCATCCAGTTGTATCTGTGTATACAAACAAACAAATGTTCATTGTTAATCTACTTTTTTTTTTTTTTTTTAAGAAAACACAAATATCCATCTGTGTCACTCAACTCAATCAGATTACTGTCTAATAGGATGAGAATTAGCAGAGATACTGCAGTAGGAGAGCAGAATATCAGTGGCATTTACAGTAATTACATCTGTTGAGATACAGCAGAGATTTACAGTAATTACATCTGTTGAGATACAGCAGGGATTTACAGTAATTACATCTGTTGAGATACAGCAGGGATTTACAGTAATTACATCTGTTGAGATACAGCAGGGATTTACAGTAATTACATCTGTTGAGATACAGCAGGGATTTACAGTAATTATATCTGAGATACAGCAGGGATTTACAGTAATTATATCTGAGATACAGCACGGATTTACAGTAATTATATCTGAGATACAGCAGGGATTTACAGTAATTATATCTGAGATACAGCAGGGATTTACAGTAATTATATCTGAGATACAGCAGGGATTTACAGTAATTATATCTGAGATATAGCAGGGATTTACAGTAATTACATCTGTTGAGACACAGCAGGGATTTGCAGTAATTACATCTGAGATACAGCAGGGATTTACATCTGTTGAGATACAGCAGGGATTTACAGTAATTACATCTGTTGAGATACAACGGGATATACAGTAATAACATCTGTTGAGATACAGCAGGGATTTACAGTAATTACATCTGAGATACAGCAGGGATTTAAAGGAATTACATCTGAGATACAGCAGGGATTTACAGTAATTACATCTGAGATACAACTGTAAAACTCTCTCCACTGTAATTGTTACAGTACATTGAAATTACAGTAAATATCTTGATATAAACTGTTCTGAAATTGATCATATTCTGGAACAAGGTATTCCCCAGAAATGGACCCTTTCAAGCCAAACATCTCTTCACTTCTGTATCTCACAGTTGTCTTGTGTTAAGTCTGGCAAGGAAAGTGAATCAATATTTAATGTTGTTCCCTTAAGCAAAATAATGTCCACTAAATGTTAATCGGGATATTGAATTGATGGGACACTATTCAAGTTCTCCAATATTCCAGCTCTTAAATTATATGTTCATATTTAAAACTCTTCCTATGATGTTTGTCCGTCTGTCACAACAGGTAAGTGTTTTTATAAGGGACAGAGAGGTTAGACGCCGAGTCTGTACAGGGACAGAGAGGTTAGAAGCAGAGTCTGTACAGAGACAGAGAGGTTAGAAGCAGAGTCTGTACAGAGACAGAGAGGTTAGAAGCAGAGTCTGTACAGAGACAGAGAGGTTAGAAGCTGAGTCTGTACAGAGACAGAGAGGTTAGAAGCAGAGTCTGTACAGAGACAGAGAGGTTAGAAGCAGAGTCTGTACAGAGACATAGGGGTTAGAAGCAGAGTCTGTACAGGGACAGAGGGGTTAGAAGCAGAGTCTGTACAGGGACAGAGGGGTTAGAAGCAGAGTCTGTACAGAGACAGAGGTTAGAAGAAGAGTCTGTACAGGGTCAGAGAGGTTAGAAGCAGAGTCTGTACAGGGACAGAGAGGTTAGAAGCTGAGTCTGTACAGGGACAGAGAGGTTAGAAGAAGAGTCTGTACAGGGTCAGAGAGGTTAGAAGCAGAGTCTGTACAGGGACAGAGAGGTTAGAAGCAGAGTGTACGGGGCCAGAGGGGTTAGAAGCAGAGTCTGTACAGGGTCAGAGAGGTTAGAGGCAGAGTCTGTACAGGGTCAGAGAGGTTAGAAGCAGAGTCTGTACAGGGACAGAGAGGTTAGAAGCAGAGTCTGTACAGGGTCAGAGAGGTTAGAAGCAGAGTCTGTACAGAGACGGAGAAGTTAGAAACCAAATCTGTACAGGGACAGGTTAGACGGCGAGTCTGTACAGGGTAAGAGAGGTTAGACGCCGAGTCTGTACAGGGACAGAGAGGTTAGACGCCGAGTCTGTACAGGGACAGAGAGGTTAGAAGCAGAGTCTGTACAGAGACAGAGAGGTTAGAAGCAGAGTCTGTACAGGGACAGAGAGGTTAGAAGCAGAGTCTGTACAGGGACAGAGAGGTTAGAAGCAGAGTCTGTACAGGGACAGAGAGGTTAGAAGCAGAGTCTGTACAGGGTCAGAGAGGTTAGAAGCAGAGTCTGTACAGAGACAGAGAGGTTAGAAGCAGAGTCTGTACAGGGACAGAGAGGTTAGAAGCAGAGTCTGTACAGGGACAGAGAGGTTAGAAGCAGAGTCTGTACAGGGTCAGAGAGGTTAGAAGCAGAGTCTGTACAGAGACGGAGATGTTAGAAACCAAATCTGTACAGGGACAGAGGTTAGAAGCAGAGTCTGTACAGGGACAGAGAGGTTAGAAGCAGAGTCTGTACAGAGACAGAGAGGTTAGAAGCCGAGTCTGTACAGAGACAGAGATGTTAGAAGCAGAGTCTGTACAGAGAGAGAGGTTAGAAGCCGAGTCTGTACAGAGACAGAGAGGTTAGAAGCCGAGTCTGTACAGGGACAGAGGTTAGAAGCAGAGTCTGTACAGAGTCAGAGAGGCTAGAAGCCAAGTCCAGAAAATATTATCCACCTCTACCTAAACACACACACGTAACACAAAGACAATCCTGCACAAAACAAGGGCGGGTACACGTACTTTAAATAAGGAAGCTCATTAAGCCATACAATAGAACACAGGTGAAACTAATAAGACAAAACAAACAGACAAACGAAAACGGGATCGGTGGCGGCTAGTAAGTCGGTGACGACGACCGCCGAGCACCGCCCAAACAGGCAGGGGAGGGAGCAAACTTTGGCGGAAGTCGTGACAGCCCCCATGTTTTGTTCTGGCAAACGGGGTACTACGTTAGCCATTGGCGCAGCCCTCTGTGCCCACGAGGGAGCTGGGCTTCATATAAAGTCTCACAGAAGCACAATGTGTGTTGGAAGCTTGTCCATGTTTAATTCCCCTTTGGTACCACACATTCCTGTGTGTTCACAGGGTTCATTATGTATGTTAATCTCCCCAGGGTGGGAGTAACATGTTGGGCGATTCACTCTGTCCACAAGGGGGCACCACTCCTCCATAGGTGGCTCATTACTGGGATTTATTGCGGATTCCTGCCTGTCGCTCACTATTCGCTATGATATGACTGGTGATATAGGTTATGGGCCTGGTAGGTGATTGGTTGTTGGTAGTGGAGAGGAGGGAACTAGCAGGGTTGGGCACAACCATGCTATTTAAGTGTTTGGAGGATTTATTGGCACGGGTGTTGTTAGATAAATCCATAACAACGATCTAATGAGGCATGATTTCACCTGGCATAGAAAATGTGCTCTCTCATCAGGACACTGTTGTTCAGAGGAGCTAGCCAACAACACAGCTAACACAATCACTTCAAACTGAAGTTGGAAAGAAAGCAAAACTAGCTGATTTCTGATTTCGACTGGCTGACAAACGCTGCATGCCTCTCTCTCTCGTCCCGACTCCCACACGTTCATTACTATGGGACAGTT
The DNA here is from genome assembly GCF_057628025.1 of Oncorhynchus mykiss. Taxonomy (NCBI): domain Eukaryota; kingdom Metazoa; phylum Chordata; class Actinopteri; order Salmoniformes; family Salmonidae; genus Oncorhynchus; species Oncorhynchus mykiss. The sequence goes on along the minus strand of NC_143026.1, from coordinate 94,495,859 downwards.
GGAGATCGAATTTGAATATTCAAACAATGTTGCAAATGTCAGAGACCGACAGTAAAATTTATACAATAAATATCCACTGTTGAAAACTAAATGTTAGTCTAAAATAAATGTGATATAATGTCGAGAGGCTTTTTATTAGTGGAGATCAAGGTTATAAATTGCCTGGCTGGGCTGATGAGACAGTGGATTGCGCAGCCAGATGGAACATAGTAAATAGCCATTTTAACGTCATAGATTTACCTGGTGGTAACTTGTGGAATAGACACCAGCTGGAATGTGCTTTTAACCAATCAGCATTCAGGGTTACAACCACTAGTTGTATAATTTCCCCACACACAGTCTCTCTGGTTCATATGAACCCCTAAATTAGCTTTTTTTTGTTCATCCAGCTAAGCGTTTTCATTAATTGGAATTAGATTTGATTACAAATTGCCCCTGTCTGTTAAAATAGAAGGGGTCCGCTTTTCAGAGATGTCTTTCCAATTCCCAGCAAGGCGCTTTGCTGCCAGTACCTATGACTGGTCAGTAGGGTCCTCCATGATAAAAATAAAAAAAAATGTGTAATGCTTGCAGTCCAATGCCAGCTGGTTACCAGAACACATTTTACCACCTCGTTGTACCAGTAATCCCAGGTGACGTGGCTGAAAAATCGGGCGATCCCGTAGAGGTTATTAAGGATCATATCACCTCTACCTTACCTGACACCCTAAACCTACTTCAATTTGCATACCGCACCAATATTTCCACAGATTATGCAATCACCATTACACTGCACACTGCCCTATCCCATCTGGACAAGAGGAATACCTATGTAAGAATGCTGTTAATTGACTATAGCTCAGCCTTCAACACCATAGTACCTTCGAAGCTCATCATTAAGCTTGGGGCCCTGGGTCTGAACCCCGCATTGTGCAACTGGGTCCTGGACTTTCTGACGGGCCGCCCCCAGGTGGTGAAGGTAGGAAACAACATCTCCACTTCACTGATTATCAACACAGGGGCCCCACAAGGGTGCGTGATCAGTCCCTCCTGTACTCCCAGTTCACCCATGACTGCGTGGCCACGGATGCCTCCAACTCAATCATCAAGTTTGCAAATGACAACAGTTATAGGCCTGATTACCAACAATGACGAGACAGCCTAAGGGAAGGAGGTGAGGGCCCTGGCAGAGTTGTGCCAGGAAAATAACCTCTCCCTCAACATCAACAAAATGAGGGAGCTGATCATGGACTTCAGGAAACAGTGGAGAAGGTGAAAAGCTTCCTCGGTCTACACATCCGCAACAATCTGACACAGACAGTGTGGTGAAGAAGGCGCAACAGCATCTCTTCAACCTTAGGAGGCTGAAGAAATTTCTTGGCCTCTTTTACAGATGCACAATTGAGAGCATCCTGTCGGGCTATATCACCGCCTGGTACGGCAACTGCACTGCCCGCAACCGCAGGGCTCTCCAGAGGGTGGTACGGTCTGCCCAACTCATCACCGGGGGCACGCTGCCTGCCCTCCAGGACACCTACAGCAACTGATGTCACAGGAAGGCCAAGAAGATCATCAAGGACAACAACCACCCGAGCCACGGCCTGTTCCCGCGCTACAATTTGTTATGCGTCCCCCACGCTTCTGCAAGGTCATTACGCCGATTGTGCCCGTCTCCAGAAGCAGGCAATCCGAGTGGTTCCTATGTCGAAGGTCCAGGACGGCTGTTACAGCCGGTATTTCCTGGTTCGGAAAAGGGACGGGACATTGAGTCCCGTTCTGGACTATGTGCCCTCAGTCGGAGTCTACATACTCAGAATGCTCACGAGCCGCCGACTATTACAACCGATTGGCTGGTGGCGGTGGAGTCAAGGGGGAAAGCAGTACATATCCATGGTACCGACTCCACCTCAGCGCATTCTGTTTCTGGGACTCAATCGCTAAATCGTAATATTCTATCCCCACGGAGGTTGTTTTGGGTTCCGGCGTTGCTTAGCCGCATTTCATCTGGGTCACACAGTGTCTACGCCTACGAGCTTGTTTTGGGTTCCGGCGTTGCTTAGCCGCATTTCATCTGGGTCACACAGTGTCTACGCCTACTGGGAATGATGTCTTCTATGATGAAAGTCGTTCTGGTGCGGCTATTGTTGATACGGCCTTTCCAGAGCACTATTCGTCTGTCAGGCCCATGGTCCATGGGCCTAGTGGTGGAAGCCTCTGTTACTGTCAGGGTTGTATCCCGCAAGGTAATCACTACAGACGCACCTCCCCGAGGATGTATGAAGGCAACTTGATTTGGGAAGGGGGGGTCACTGGTGTAGAGCGCATCGCACATCAATTACCCAGAGTTCCTAACCCAGGTTCCTAACCCAGAGTTCCTAACCCAGGGTTCCTAACCCAGAGTTCCTAACCCACAGTTCCTAACCCAGAGTTCCTAACCCAGAGTTCCTAACGGTGTATCTGGCACTCAGGCACTTTCCCCTGGTATGTCAGTGGTGGCGCCAACAGATCTTTTATCACAGTGGGGGTCTCTCTCTCTCAGGCCCTCCTTTATACCAGTGGCCTCACACCCTCCTTTATACCAGTGGCCTCGGGCCCTCCTTTATACCAGTGGCCTCGGGCCCTCCTTTATACCAGTGGCCTCGAGCCCTCCTTTATACCAGTGGCCTCGGGCCCTCCTTTATGCCAGTGGCCTCGGACTCCCCTCCTTTATACCAGTGGCCTCGGACTCCCATCCTTATTACCAGTGGCCTCGGGCCCTCCTTTGTACCAGTGGCCTCGAACCCTCCTATATGCCAGTGGCCTCGGACTCCCATCCTTTGTACCAGTGGATCTCGGACTCCCCTCCTTTATACCAGTTGTCTCGAACTCCCCTCCTTTATACCAGGGGCCTCGAACTCCCCTCCATTATACCAGTGGCCTCGAACCCTCCTTTATACCAGTGGCCTCGGGCCCTCCTTTATACCAGTGGCCTCGACCCTCCTTTCTACCAGTGGCCTCGAACCCTCCTTTATACCAGTGGCCTCAGGCCCTCCTTTATACCAGTGGCCTCGAACCCTCCTTTATACCAGTGGCCTCGAACCCTCCTTTATACCAGTGGCCTCGGGCCCTCCTTTATACCAGTGGCCTCGACCCTCCTTTATACCAGTGGCCTCGAACCCTCCTTTATACCAGTGGCCTCGGACTCCCATCCTTTTTACCAGTGGCCTCGGGCCCTCCTTTATACCAGTGGCCTCGACCCTCCTTTATACCAGTGGCCTCAAACCCTCCTTTATGCCAGTGGCCTCGGACTCCCATCCTTTTTACCAGTGGCCTCGAGCCTCCTTTATACCAGTGGCCTCGGGCCCTCCTTTATACCAGTGGCCTCGGACTCCCCTCCTTTATACCAGGGGCCTCGAACTCCCCTCCATTATACCAGTGGCCTCGAACCCTCCTTTATACCAGTGGCCTCGGGCCCTCCTTTATACCAGTGGCCTCGGACTCCCATCCTTTGTACCAGTGGTCTCGGACTCCCCTCCTTTATACCAGTTGTCTCGAACTCCCCTCCTTTATACCAGGGGCCTCGAACTCCCCTCCATTATACCAGTGGCCTCGAACCCTCCTTTATACCAGTGGCCTCGGGCCCTCCTTTATACCAGTGGCCTCGACCCTCCTTTATACCAGTGGCCTCGAACCCTCCTTTATACCAGTGGCCTCGGGCCCTCCTTTATACCAGTGGCCTCGAACCCTCCTTTATACCAGTGGCCTCGGGCCCTCCTTTATACCAGTGGCCTCGGACTCCCCTCCTTTATACCAGTGGTCTCGAACCCTCCTACATACCAGTGGCCTCGGACTCCACTCCTTTGTACCAGTGGCCTCGAACCCTCCTTTATGCCAGTGGCCTCGGACTCCCCTCCTTTATACCAGTGGCCTCGAACCCTCCTTTTTACCAGTGGCCTCGAACCCTCCTTTATACCAGTGGCCTTGAACTCCCCTCCATTATACCAGTGGCCTCAAACCCTCCTTTATACCAGTGGCCTCGGGCCCTCCTTTATACCAGTGGCCTCGGACTCCCCTCCTTTATACCAGGGGCCTCGAACTCCCCTCCATTATACCAGTGGCCTCAAACCCTCCTTTATACCAGTGGCCTCGGGCCCTCCTTTATACCAGTGGCCTCGACCCTCTTTTTTACCAGTGGCCTCGAACCCTCCTTTATACCAGTGGCCTCGGACTCCCATCCTTTTTACCAGTGGCCTCGGGCCCTCCTTTATACCAGTGGCCTCGACCCTCCTTTATACCAGTGGCCTCGAACCCTCCTTTATGCCAGTGGCCTCGGACTCCCATCCTTTTTACCAGTGGCCTCGAGCCTCCTTTATACCAGTGGCCTCGAGCCCTCCTTTATACCAGTGGCCTCGGACTCCCATCCTTTTTACCAGTGGCCTCGGGCCCTCCTTTATACCTGTGGCCTCGGGCCCTCCTTTATACCAGTGGCCTCGGACTCCCCTCCTTTATACCAGTGGCCTCGCACCCTCCTACATACCAGTGGCCTCGAACTCCCCTCCTTTGTACCAGTGGCCTCGAACCCTCCTTTCTACCAGTGGCCTCGAACCCTCCTTTATACCAGTTTCCTCGAACTCCCCTCCATTATACCAGTGGCCTCATACCCTCCTTTATACCAGTTGCCTCGGGCCCTCCTTTATAGCAGTGGCCTCGGACTCCCCTCCTTTATACCAGGGGCCTCGAACTCCCCTCCATTATACCAGTGGCCTCAAACCCTCCTTTATACCAGTGGCCTCGGGCCCTCCTTTATACCAGTGGCCTCGACCCTCCTTTATACCAGTGGCCTCGAACCCTCCTTTATACCAGTGGCCTCGGGCCCTCCTTTATACCAGTGGCCTCGAACCCTTCTTTATACCAGTGGCCTCGGGCCCTCATTTATACCAGTGGCCTCGGGCCCTCATTTATACCAGTGGCCTCGGGCCCTCCTTTATACCAGTGGCCTCGGGCCCTCCTTTATACCAGTGGCCTCTGGCCCTCCTTTATACCAGTGGCCTCGTACCCTCCTTTATACCAGTGGCCTCACACCCTCCTTTATACCAGTGGCCTCAGGACCCTCCTTTATACCAGTGGCCTCGGGCCCTCCTTTATACCAGTGGCCTCACACCCTCCTTTATACCAGTGGCCTCACACCCTCCTTTATACCAGTGGCCTCGGGCCCTCCTTTATACCAGTGGCCTCAGGACCCTCCTTTGAACCAGTGGCCTCGGGCACACCTTTATACCAGTGGCCTCAAACCCTCCTTTATACCAGTGGCCTCGGACCCTCCTTCATACCAGTGGCCTCATACCCTCCTTTATACCAGTTGCCTCGGGCCCTCCTTTATACCAGTGGCCTCGGACTCCCCTCCTTTATACCAGGGGCCTCGAACTCCCCTCCATTATACCAGTGGCCTCAAACCCTCCTTTATACCAGTGGCCTCGGGCCCTCCTTTATACCAGTGGCCTCGACCCTCCTTTATACCAGTGGCCTCGAACCCTCCTTTATACCAGTGGCCTCGGGCCCTCCTTTATACCAGTGGCCTCGAACCCTTCTTTATACCAGTGGCCTCGGGCCCTCATTTATACCAGTGGCCTCGGGCCCTCATTTATACCAGTGGCCTCGGGCCCTCCTTTATACCAGTGGCCTCGGGCCCTCCTTTATACCAGTGGCCTCTGGCCCTCCTTTATACCAGTGGCCTCGTACCCTCCTTTATACCAGTGGCCTCACACCCTCCTTTATACCAGTGGCCTCAGGACCCTCCTTTATACCAGTGGCCTCGGGCCCTCCTTTATACCAGTGGCCTCACACCCTCCTTTATACCAGTGGCCTCACACCCTCCTTTATACCAGTGGCCTCGGGCCCTCCTTTATACCAGTGGCCTCAGGACCCTCCTTTGAACCAGTGGCCTCGGGCACACCTTTATACCAGTGGCCTCAAACCCTCCTTTATACCAGTGGCCTCGGACCCTCCTTCATACCAGTGGCCTCAAACTCCCCTCCTTTATACCAATGGCCTCGAACTCCCCTCCTTTATACCAGTGGCCTCGAACTCCCCTCCTTTATACCAGTGGCCTCGAATCCTCCTTTATACCAGTGGCCTCGAGCCCTCCTTTATACCAGTGGCATCGAACCCTCCTTTATGCCAGTGGCCTCGGACTCCCATCCTTTTTACCAGTGGCCTCGAGCCTCCTTTATACTAGTGGCCTCGAGCCCTCCTTTATACCAGTGGCCTCGGACTCCCATCCTTTTTACCAGTGGCCTCGGGCCCTCCTTTGTACCAGTGGACTCGAACCCTCCTATATGCCAGTGGCCTCGGACTCCCATTCTTTGTACCAGTGGCCTCGGACTCCCCTCCTTTATACCAGTTGTTTCGAACTCCCCTCCTTTATACCAGGGGCCTCGAACTCCCCTCCATTATACCAGTGGCCTCGAACCCTCCTTTATACCAGTGGCCTCGGGCCCTCCTTTATACCAGTGGCCTCGAACCCTCCTTTATACCAGTGGCCTCGGGCCCTCCTTTATACCAGTGGCCTCGAACCCTCCTTTATACCAGTGGCCTCGGGCCCTCCTTTATACCAGTGGCCTCGGGCCCTCCTTTATACCAGTGGCCTCGGACTCCCCTCCTTTATACCAGTGGCCTCGAACCCTCCTTTATGCCAGTGGCCTCGGACTCCCCTCCTTTGTACCAGTGGCCTCGAACCCTCCTTTATGCCAGTGGCCTCGGACTCCCCTCCTTTATACCAGTGGCCTCGAACCCTCCTTTTTACCAGTGGCCTCGAACCCTCCTTTATGCCAGTGGCCTCGGACTCCCATCCTTTTTACCAGTGGCCTCGAGCCTCCTTTATACCAGTGGCCTCGAGCCCTCCTTTATACCAGTGGCCTCGGACTCCCATCCTTTTTACCAGTGGCCTCGGGCCCTCCTTTATACCAGTGGCCTCGAACCCTTCTTTATACCAGTGGCCTCGAACTCCCCTCCTTTATACCAGTGGCCTCGAATCCTCCTTTATACCAGTGGCCTCGAGCCCTCCTTTATACCAGTGGCATCGAACCCTCCTTTATGCCAGTGGCCTCGGACTCCCATCCTTTTTACCAGTGGCCTCGAGCCTCCTTTATACTAGTGGCCTCGAGCCCTCCTTTATACCAGTGGCCTCGGACTCCCATCCTTTTTACCAGTGGCCTCGGGCCCTCCTTTGTACCAGTGGACTCGAACCCTCCTATATGCCAGTGGCCTCGGACTCCCATTCTTTGTACCAGTGGCCTCGGACTCCCCTCCTTTATACCAGTTGTTTCGAACTCCCCTCCTTTATACCAGGGGCCTCGAACTCCCCTCCATTATACCAGTGGCCTCGAACCCTCCTTTATACCAGTGGCCTCGGGCCCTCCTTTATACCAGTGGCCTCGAACCCTCCTTTATACCAGTGGCCTCGGGCCCTCCTTTATACCAGTGGCCTCGAACCCTCCTTTATACCAGTGGCCTCGGGCCCTCCTTTATACCAGTGGCCTCGGGCCCTCCTTTATACCAGTGGCCTCGGACTCCCCTCCTTTATACCAGTGGCCTCGAACCCTCCTTTATGCCAGTGGCCTCGGACTCCCCTCCTTTGTACCAGTGGCCTCGAACCCTCCTTTATGCCAGTGGCCTCGGACTCCCCTCCTTTATACCAGTGGCCTCGAACCCTCCTTTTTACCAGTGGCCTCGAACCCTCCTTTATGCCAGTGGCCTCGGACTCCCATCCTTTTTACCAGTGGCCTCGAGCCTCCTTTATACCAGTGGCCTCGAGCCCTCCTTTATACCAGTGGCCTCGGACTCCCATCCTTTTTACCAGTGGCCTCGGGCCCTCCTTTATACCAGTGGCCTCGAACCCTTCTTTATACCAGTGGCCTCGGGCCCTCATTTATACCAGTGGCCTCGGGCCCTCATTTATACCAGTGGCCTCGGGCCCTCCTTTATACCAGTGGCCTCGGGCCCTCCTTTATACCAGTGGCCTCTGGCCCTCCTTTATACCAGTGGCCTCGTACCCTCCTTTATACCAGTGGCCTCACACCCTCCTTTATACCAGTGGCCTCAGGACCCTCCTTTATACCAGTGGCCTCGGGCCCTCCTTTATACCAGTGGCCTCACACCCTCCTTTATACCAGTGGCCTCACACCCTCCATTATACCAGTGGCCTCGAACCCTCCTTTATACCAGTGGCCTCGGGCCCTCCTTTATACCAGTGGCCTCGAACCCTCCATTATACCAGTGGCCTCGGGCCCTCCTTTATACCAGTGGCCTCGAACCCTTCTTTATACCAGTGGCCTCGGGCCCTCCTTTATACCAGTGGCCTCGGACTCCCCTCCTTTATACCAGTGGCCTCGAACCCTCCTACATACCAGTGGTCTCGGACTCCCCTCCTTTGTACCAGTGTTCTCGAACCCTCCTTTATGCCAGTGGCCTCGGACTCCCCTCCTTTATACCAGTGGCCTCGACCCCTCCTTTTTACCAGTGGCCTCGAACCCTCCTTTATACCATTGGCCTCGAACTCCCCTCCATTATACCAGTGGCCTCAAACCCTCCTTTATACCAGTGGCCTCGGGCCCTCCTTTATACCAGTGGCCTCGGACTCCCCTCCTTTATACCAGGGGCCTCGAACTCCCCTCCATTATACCAGTGGCCTCAAACCCTCCTTTATACCAGTGGGCTCGGGCCCTCCTTTATACCAGTGGCCTCGACCCTCCTTTATACCAGTGGCCTCGAACCCTCCTTTATACCAGTGGCCTCGGGCCCTCCTTTATACCAGTGGCCTCGGGCCCTCATTTATACCAGTGGCCTCGGGCCCTCATTTATACCAGTGGCCTCGGGCCCTCCTTTATACCAGTGGCCTCGGACTCCCCTCCTTTATACCAGGGGCCTCGAACTCCCCTCCATTATACCAGTGGCCTCAAACCCTCCTTTATACCAGTGGCCTCGGGCCCTCCTTTATACCAGTGGCCTCGACCCTCCTTTATACCAGTGGCCTCGAACCCTCCTTTATACCAGTGGCCTCGGGCCCTTCTTTATACCAGTGGCCTCGGGCCCTCATTTATACCAGTGGCCTCGGGCCCTCCTTTATACCAGTGGCCTCGGGCCCTCCTTTATACCAGTGACCTCGGGCCCTCCTTTATACCAGTGGCCTCGGGCCCTCCTTTATACCAGTGGCCTCGTACCCTCCTTTATACCAGTGGCCTCACACCCTCCTTTATACCAGTGGCCTCAGGACCCTCCTTTATACCAGTGGCCTCGGGCCCTCCTTTATACCAGTGGCCTCACACCCTCCTTTATACCAGTGGCCTCAGGACCCTCCTTTATACCAGTGGCCTCGGGCCCTCCTTTATACCAGTGGCCTCAGGACCCTCCTTTGAACCAGTGGCCTCGGGCACACCTTTATACCAGTGGCCTCAAACCCTCCTTTATACCAGTGGCCTCGGACCCTCCTTTATACCAGTGGCCTCGGACCCTCCTTTATACCAGTGGCCTCGAACCTCCCTCCTTTATACCAGTGGCCTCGAACTCCCCTCCTTTATACCAGTGGCCTCGAACTCCCCTCCTTTATACCAGTGGCCTCGAATCCTCCTTTATACCAGTGGCCTCGAGCCCTCCTTTATACCAGTGGCCTCGAACCCTCCTTTATACCAGTGGGCTCGCACCCTCCTTTGAACCAGTGGCCTCGGGCACACCTTTATGCTAGTGGTACTGATCCAACCCACATTGGAGAGAGAGCGCGCACTGGGAGGGCATACCATTGCCTCTTGTGGAGATCATTCACCTTTTAGATGAGGATCCGTGGCAACTCCCATTGGGCAGGGACCTGCTGCCCCAGTCGCACAGGCAGGTTTGGCAAGCAAGGCCGGAGATTTAGTTCCTATTGGCCTGGCCCCTGGAAGGGCCAATCTGATGGCTAAAGGTTTACCTCCAAATGTTATTGCTAAGATTCAGTCTGCAAGGGCGCCCTCCACGGGAGGGCTATATGAGTATAAATGGCAAGGTCTGGTGCCAAGATAAAGGACTTGTTCCTTTTCAGTACTCTGTGAGGGACATCCTTATGCTCCTACAGGAACAGGGGCGGGCATACTCCACGTTAACAGTGCACATGGCCGTCATCTCAGCGTGTCACGTGGGAATTGACGGAGCCTCACTAACGTTACATTTGCTTCTTATTCTGTGTCCGTTTATGTAGGCTGTGATATCATCTCAAAGATAAAAGACAGAGAGATTTTATTTAAGAGCTTGTCAACAGGTTGTGTTTGTGGCTTAAAACATCATCTTATAAATCTGAAATAGAGTCTATAATTTATTAGATAATTCATGTTCATAGAAAACAAAACACATCAAATAAATGTTGTGCTAATGGATTGGATTTAGTATTCATATTCACAATATATCTTTTCATAGTTATTTTGGAAAAACCTCCTCCCGTAAAATAATTGGTCAATCTGACCCCTCCTCCTAAATCCCATGTAAATTGATATGTTATAAAAAATAAAAATAAAATAAAAAAGTCCTTCATCCTCCTTCATGGGTCAGTGGATTTGTTCAGGAGTGGGAAAACATCCAAATCAAATATATATATTTTTATAATAGGGGGTTTAATTTATTTAGGGGATGTAAGGGCTTGGTGGGATTGCTTTCATCCTGCTGGCCAAAACCCATACTCCCATGTTGCTATGGATTATGGTCCGTTCACTGCCCCGTCGAGATGACAGAGAAATAAAATACTCCACACAACATTTGTACCTATGCTACAACTGGCCTAATGGGTGGATGTTGCCGGTCTCTCAGGCATTTGGTGGCGGCGGGGCGGAGTGGGGGGCGGGGGAGTTCAGATGGAGCTTTCCTCTTTTCAGATATTAAAATATGTTTTGCTGTGACAGATTTAACTTATTAAAAAGCATGTAAGCCTTAAAAAGGTGAATGTCTTAAAGGGGTAGCTCAGAGAAATGACACGACCACACAACATCACAGTGATACGGAGTTGATTGAGCCACTGTAGTTTAGAAATATGCTGACAAGGGTAGTTCTGTGACGTCTATTGTTCTAAACTAACCTGTTTGTTTTTTTATTGGTTGCGGACTTTTAGGGTGAACTAGTTCCTGGTTACACCCCCCCCCCCACCCTCCCTCCGATCTCCCCCTCAAAATTAAGTAAATGTATAATTTAGGTGAACTATCCCTTAAAATGACAACACAAATTAATTAGTTTGCAGTTTTGTTTCCCTCACAGTCTGGTACAGACACCACATAGAGGCATGTTGAGCGCTGCTCTGCTCTACACCCCAAAATGGAATGTTTGGTGTGTTAAAACAGAATGTGTTGTTTCTGTTGATCTAAGGGGAGTTTTTTTATTTTTATGTTGTGTAATGTTATTGTGTGTTCTTTGTGTAGCACAAATATAATGCGAGATGGACAATATCAATCAGCAGCACCTGAAGTGTTTTTTTACAACCTTCCTTTGTTTACTTTCAAGTCTGTTTCTCTAGAGGAGTCTTCTCACAGCCGGTGGAAAAGTACTGGGCAAAATCCATTTGAATTCAATGATCTTCTTGGCCTTCCTGTGACATCGGCGGGTGCTGTAGGTGTCCTGGAGGGTAGGCAGTTTGTCCCCCGGTGATGCGTTGGGCAGACCGCACCACCCTCTGGAGAGCCCTGTGGTTGCGGGCGGTGCGGTTGCCGTACCAGGCGGTGATGCGTTGGGCAGACCACCCTCTGGAGAGCCCTGTGGTTGCGGGCGGTGCGGTTGCCGTACCAGGCGGTGATGCGTTGGGCAGACCACCCTCTGGAGAGCCCTGTGGTTGCGGGCGGTGCGGTTGCCGTACCAGGCGGTGATGCGTTGGGCAGACCACCCTCTGGAGAGCCCTGTGGTTGCGGGCGGTGCGGTTGCCGTACCAGGCGGTGATGCGTTGGGCAGACCACCCTCTGGAGAGCCCTGTGGTTGCGGGCGGTGCGGTTGCCGTACCAGGCGGTGATGCGTTGGGCAGACCACCCTCTGGAGAGCCCTGTGGTTGCGGGCGGTGCGGTTGCCGTACCAGGCGGTGATGCGTTGGGCAGACCACCCTCTGGAGAGCCCTGTGGTTGCAGGCGGTGCGGCTGTTTTTGACAGCACCCCTTTGGATTTGAGCAAAACCTTCCGTACATACATGTAGCAGTCGGAAAGTGTTCAGACCCCTTGCCTTTTTCCACTTTGTTACTATACAGCCTTGTTCTAAAATTGATTAAATTGTTTTTTTTCCCAACCTCATCAATGTACACACAATACCCCACAATGAGAAAGCAAAAACAGGTTTTTAGAAATGTTTGCAAATGTATTAGAAACATCTCTGGAGAGACCTCCTTTCCGAAGCCAGTCCAGCATTGTTTTGGCTGTGTGCTTAGGGTTGTTGCCCTGTTGGAAAGTGAACCTTTGCCTCAGTCTGAGGCCTGAGCGCTTTGGAGCAGGTTTTCATCAAGGAACTCTGTGCTTTGCGCCGTTCATCTTTCCTTCGATCCTGACTAGTCTCCCAGTCCCTGCCGCTGAAAAACATCCCCACAGCATGATGCTGCCACCACCATGCTTCCCCGTAGGAATGGTGCCAGGTTTCCTCCAGACGTGATGCTTAGCATTCAGGCCTAAGAGTTCAATCTTGGTTTCATCAGATTAGAAAATCTTGTTTTTCATGGTCTGAGAGTAAGTCTTTAGGTGCCTTTTGGCAAACTCCAAGCGGGCTGTCATGTGCCTTTTACTGAGGAGTGGTTTTCATCTGTTCACTCTACCATAAAGGCCTGATTGGTGGAGTACTGGAGAGAAGGTTGTCCTTCTGGAAGGTTCTCCCATCTCCACAGAGGAACTCTGGAGCTCTGTCAGAGTGACTGTCGGGTCCTTGGTCATCTCCCTGAACAAGGCCCTTCTCCCCCGATTGCTCCGTTTGGCTGGGCAGCCAGCTCTAGGAAGAGTCTTGGTGATTCCAAACTTCTTCCATTTAAGAATGATGGAGGCCACTGTGTTCTTGGGGACCTTCAATGCTGCAGAAATGTTTTGGTACCCTTCCCCAGGTAAATAAGGTACCTGTTATACTAAACAAAAAAAACGTTTTAAATACATTTGCTAAATTTTCTACAAATCTGTTTACTTTGTCATTATAGGATATTGTGTGTAGATTGATGAGGAACAAATTTTATTGAATCAATTTTACAATGAGTCTTTAGCGTAACAAAATGTGTAAGAAGTCAAGGGGTCTGAATACTTTCCAGATGCTTCAGTAGATAAAGGACACATCCATGTCTTCATAACTAGAAAACATAAAGGGTTATGATTGATATCATTTACAATCTAACAAACTATTTTTATAATTTCTGGATTTAATTTGAAACAAAATAAAAATTCTAACAATGATTTTCTAACTTTTAATGTCAATCATTTAAAAAAAAAATGGGTAAAACTGTTTTTCATATTTGCATAATGTTGTAGCTTAAACCCTATTTTTACATCACATCATTTTTTGTTGTTGTTGTTGTTGTTGTTGTTGTTGTGTTGTCGGGGCACAACACCCTTGAACACAAGGTCAGTGTCAAGTTTTTGCCTGATAAATGTACTAAAATGGGAATGTTAACTTTCAAATGGCGGTTGGAGGTCCCCTCATCAGAGAATGTTGACTTGAAATGGGAATATCTGTTGTTTAAAATGATACTGTCAATCCTCCATAGGAAACCTATTGAAATCATAGACGTATAGATAATAGAACATCGATTCCCATTTAAGTTGCCATTCAAATGGTGGCTGGACCGGGCGGTCATCTTGTGGTAGTACAATACAATACAATTTCAATGTGCGAACCAGCTACTTTGAAGTTTGTCTGAAGGGATAGGTCAATTCTATGAAATATATTTCTGTGATTGAAATGACACTTCCATTAAAGAGCATGTTGCGTCTCAACCAATAGAAGGCACAATACAAACACCTCAGATAATGTGAAATAGGGTCTGAGCTACAACATTATGCAAATATGAAACTAATCGGAATTCATCTGTCTTTAGATAATTTACCTTCCAAAATTACAATGTATTTTAGATTTGTTTTTCTTTCAGGAATAATCAAATAGTTTGCAACACTGTTTGTATGTAAATGATATCAAACTCAACCATTTATCTTTGTTTAGTGATGACTTCGTGGCGAAATGGGTCAACTTTGAGCATCGCTATCTCCTGAATGTTTTGGTGTTCAGGTCCAAAAAAGTGAATTTCTGACCACAATCTATGAAAAAGTTTTGTTTAAATGAAAAGGGATGCTTTCAAAAAACAGATTGAATTCAAAATAGATTTACCCTACTGGCAAAGGTGTAGATACAAAATGGCACCCTCTTCTCTATGTAGTACACTTATTTTGTCCTCCCGAGTGGTGCAGCGGTCTAAAGACTCTTACAGACCCGGGTTCGATCCCGGGCTGTATCACACCTGGCTGTGTTCGGGAGTCCAATAGGGCGGCGCATAATTGACCCAGCGTCGCCTGGTTTAGGGGAGGGTTTGGCCGGTCGTCAGATGAACAGTGTTTCCTCTGAGACATTGGTGAGGCTGGCTACCGGGTTAAGATGGCGGGTGTTAAGAAGCGATTTGGCGGGTCATGTTTCGGAGGACGCATGACTCCACCTTCGCCTCCCCCGAGCCCGTTGGGGGAAGTTGCAGCGATGAGACAATATCGAAATTGGGGAGAAAAGGGGGTAAAACCCCACACAAAACAGACAGTGGAATATCCCTTTGAGCATGGTGAAGATCTTAATTAGGCTTTGGAATATGTGTAAATACACCCAGTTGCTACAAAGATACAGGCGTCCTTCCTAACACAGTTGCCGGAGAGGAAGGAAACCGCTTAGGAATTAAACCATGAGGCCAATGGTGTTTTCATTATGTATTTTTTTAATGGTTGTGATATGAGGAAAATTGAGGATGGACCAACAACATTGTAGTTACTACACAAGACTAACTCAAATGAAGAGTGAAAAGAAGGAAGCTTGTATAGAACAAAAATATTCCAAAACATGCATCCTGTTTGCAACAAGGCACTTAAGTAATACTGCAAAAAAAAGAATTGGCAAATAAATTAACTTTTTGTCCTGAACACAAACTGTTATGCTTGGGTCAAATCCAATAAAACACATTACTGAGTACTACTCTTCATATGTTCAAGCTTAGTGGTGGCTGTATCATGTTATGGGTATGCTTGTCATCAGCAAGGACTAGGGAGTTTTTTAGGGGGATAAAAATAAACCTTTCAGCAAGACAACCTAAAACACAAAGCCAAAATGCTTACCAAGACAACATTAAAGGCTCCTGAGTGGCATAGTTACAGTTTTGATTTAAAAACAGCTTGAAAATCTATGGCAAAACTTATATTATCAACAACTAATTTTTGAATAATGAGAAATATTGTATAATCCAGGTGTACAAAGCTCTTAGAGACTTACCCAAGAAGACTCAGTGCTTTAATCTCTGCCAATGTCACGGCCGTCAGAAGAAGTGGACCAAGGTGAGCGTACATTTCCCTTTTTATTTAAAATGTCGCCAACAAAACAACACACAAAGTCACAACCGTGAAGCTTTACAGGGCTATAGTGCCCCTAACAAAGATAACTACCCACACTGAAAAGAGGGGGGGAAAAAGGGCTACCTAAGTATGATTCCCAATCAGAGACAACAATAGACAGCTGATTGAGAACCATACACTGGCCAAAAGATAGAAATAAAGAAACATAGAAAACAAAACATAGAATGCCACACCCCCAAATCACACCCTGACCAAACCAAAATAGAGACATAAAAAGCTCTCTCAGGCCAGGGCGTGACAGGCAAAGGTGTTTCTAACATGTATTGACTCAGGGGGATCAATACTTATCTAATCAATATATTACTTATCTAATCAAGGTGTATATATCAATACTTATCATTACTTATCTAATCAATATATCAATACTTATCTAATCATGGTGAATATATCAATACGTATCTAATCAAGGTGTATATATCAATACTTATCTAATCAATATATCAATACTTATCTAATCATGGTGTATGTATCAATACGTATCTAATCAATATATCAATACTTATCTAATCAAGGTGTATATATCAATACTTATCTAATCAATATATCAATACTTATCTAATCATGGTGTATGTATCAATACGTATCTAATCAATATATCAGTACTTATCTAATCAAGGTGTATATATCAATACTTATCTAATCAATATATCAATACTTATCTAATCAATACTTATCTCATCAAGATATTAGTGTTATATTTTTCATACATTTTAAATCAATGTTAGAATGTTTCTTCCACTTTGACATTACACAGTATTTTGTAGAGATTGTAGATTTTTTTTTAATGACAATTAAAAAAAAAAAAAAATTACAATTGAATCCATTTTAATCCCACTTTGTAACAAAATGTTTAAAAAGTCAAAGGGTGTGAATTTAGGGACAATGGTGACGTTTGAAACACAGTCTGGTGTTAATGATCACCCACAACAATTTGTAGAAATGTACCTTTGGTGGAAAGATTCCCTTTCCTAGAGAAATCAGTTTCATAATTTGACTGTCCTCTGATGCAAATTTAGATGAGAATGAGATTCAATTACTTTTCAGCAGCGTCCTGCACAGCTCGGTAAATTCAACAAATTGAAGAAACGTTTAATTTTCAACAGCGTTCTGCACAGCTCGGTAAATTCAACAAAATGAAAAAGAATTAGAATTCAGTCCAAAATGGATCTGAGAAACCACTGCATTCTCTTTACTGTCATCAGAGGAATCTAGTGGACAACTCACTCAGCCACAAAGTATAACAATAGAATGAGCACTAAATTTTAGATAAGACAAATGTGTTGCAGGATAACCATTGTTATTTTAGTTCACTTTGAGTGTGTTTGTGTGTTTTTGCCCCAGAGCAAAAAAGCATTTTAGATTGACACTGCATTTCTGAGATAGATTTAGTCAGCATTATGTCACAGTTTTCTATCGGGTTATATTAAAATGATGTCTTAGATTTTTTAAATGATAAATGAGTAATGATTGTGTTATGTTACTATAACAACAACAAAAAAACTGTTATGTGAATATGCCATAAATATTTTATGCACTGAATAGTTCAACTATGAAGAGACTCTAGATCCTGTTCCCGGGGACCCAAAGGGGTACACATTTTTAATCCTGTTTCCCAAAAGGATGCACATTTTATTCCTGGTCCCCAAAGGGGTACACATTTGAATCCTGGTCCCCAAAAGGATGCATATTTTAATCCTGGTCCCCAAAGGGGTACACATTTTAATCCAGGTCCCGGGACTCAAAGGGGTACACATTTTAATCCTGTTCCCGAAGGGGTACACATTATAATCCTGTTCCTGGGGACCCAAAGGGGTACACATTTTAATCCTGTTCCCGGGGACCCAAAGGGGTGCATATTTTAATCCTGTTCCTGGGGACCCAAAGGGGAACACCTTTTAATCCTGTTCCCGGGGACCCAAAGGGGTACACATTTTAATCCTGTTCCCGGGGACCCAAAGGGGTACACATTTTAATCCAGGTCCCGGGACTCAAAGGGGTACACATTTTAATCCTGTTCCCGGGGACCCAAAGGGGTACACATTTTAATCCTGTTCCCAGGAATCAAAGGGGTACACATTTTAATACTGTTCCCGGGGACCCAAAGGGGTACACATTTTAATCCTGTTCCCGGGGACCCAAAGGGGTACACATTTTAATCCTGTTCCCGGGGACCCAAAGGGGTACACATTTTAATCCAGGTCCCGGGACTCAAAGGGGTACACATTTTAATCCTGTTCCCGGGGACCCAAAGAGGTACACATTTTAATCCTGTTCCCGGAGACACAACGGGGTACACATTTTAATTCTGGTCCGCAAAGGGGTACACATTTTAATCCTGGTCCCGGAGACCCAAAGGGGTACACATTTGAATCCTGTTCCCCAAAAGGATGCACATTTTAATCCTGGTCCCGGAGACCCAAAGGGGTACACATTTTAATCCTGGTCCACAAAGGGTTACACATTTTAATCCTGGTCCCCAAAGAGGTACACATTTTAATCCTGGTCCCCAAAGGGGTACACATTTTAGTCCTGGTCCCCAAATGGGTACACATTTTAATCCCGGTCCCGGGACCCAAAGAGGTACACATTTTAATCCTGGTCCCCAAAGGGGTACACATTTTAATCCTGGTCCCCAAAGGGGTACACATTTTAATCCTGGTCCCCAAAGGGGTACACATTTTAATCCCGGTCCCGGGACCCAAAGAGGTTCACATTTTAATCCTGGTCCCCAAAGGGGTACACATTTTAATCCTGGTCCCCAAAGGGGTACACATTTTAATCCTGGTCCCCAAAGGGGTACACATTTTAATCCCGGTCCTGGGACCCAAAGAGGTTCACATTTTAATCCTGGTCCCCAAAGAGGTACACATTTTATTCCAGGTCCGGGCCTCAAAGGTGTACACATTTTAATTCTGGTTACGGGAACCCAAATGGGTACACATTTTAATCCTGGTCCCCAAAGGGATACACATTTTAATCCTGGTCCCGGGGACCCAAAGGGGTGCAAATTTTAATCCTGTTCCTGGGGACCCAAAGGGGTGCACATTTTAATCCTGTTCCCGGGGATCCAAAGGGGTACACATTTTAATCCAGGTCCCGGGACTCAAAGGGGTACACATTTTAATTCTGGTCCCGGGGACCCAAATGGGTACACATTTTAATCCTGGTCTAAGGGACCCAAAGGGGTACACATTTTAATCCTGTTCCTGGAGACACAAAGTGGAAAACATTTTAATCCTGTTCCTGGGGACCCAAAGGGGTACACATTTTATTCCAGGTCCCGGGACTCAAAGGGGTGCACATTTTAATCCTGTTCCCGGGGACCCAAAGGGGTACACATTTTAATCCTGTTACTGGGGACCGAAAGGGGTGCACATTTTGATCCTGTTCCTGGGGACCCAAAGGGGTGCACATTTTAATCCTGGTCCCGGGGACCCAAAGGGGTGCACATTTTAATCCTGTTCCCAGGGACCCAAAGGGGTGCACATTTTAATCCTGTTCCCGGGGACCCAAAGGGGTACACATTTGAATCCTGTTCCTTGGGACCCAAAGGGGTACACATTTTAATCCTGTTCCCGGGGATCCAAAGGGGTAAACATTTTAATCCAGGTCCCGGGACTCAAAGGGGTACACATTTTAATTCTGGTCCCGGGGACCCAAAGGGGTACACATTTTAATCCTGTTCCCGGGGACCCAAAGGGGTACACATTTTAATCCTGTTCCCGGGGACCCAAAGGGGTACACATTATAATCCTGTTCCCGGGGACCCAAAGGGGTACACATTTTAATCCTGTTCCCGGAGACACAAAGAGGTACACATTTTAATCCAGGTCCCGGGACTCAAAGGGGTACACATTTTAATCCTGTTCCCGGAGACACAAAGGGGTACACATTTTAATCCTGGTCCCGGGGACCCAAAGGGGTACACATTTTAATCCTGGTCCCCAAAGGGGTGCACATTTTAATCCTATTCCTGGAGACCCAAAGGGGTACACATTTTAATCCTGGTCCCGGGGACCCAAAGGTGTGCACCGTCATAACAAATAGAACAAGAGTGTCGATCGTGGTTCATGAGGGCCAACTTGGCTTTGTGAAGCTGAAGCAGAGCTGTCCGGAACCTGGTGTGATGACCTGGCATTGATCACGTTATTGATGGGTTCGTACCTGACTGTGCTCCTTGCCTTGTCAGCGGAAAGACAGGTTCACCTCCACCACTGGAGCCACTGGCCTGACCCTCCCATCCATGGAAACATATCCAACGTGACAAATTTTAATTTTCCTCAGTTTGTATGATGGCAATTTGCTTAATATACTCCAGAATGTTATGAAGAGTAATCAGATGAATTGCAAAGTCCCTCTTTGCCATGCAAATGTACTGAATCTCTGAAAAAATATATCCACTGCATTTCAACCCTACCACAAAAGGACCAGCTGACATCATGTCAGTGATCCTCTCGTTAACGCAGGTGTGAGTGTTGACGAGGACAAGGCTGGAGATCACTCTGTCATGCTGGTTGAGTTTGAATAACAGACTGGAAGCTTCAAAAGGAGGGTGGTGCTTGGAATCATTGTTCTATACCTCTGTCAACCATGGTTACCTGCAAGGAAACACATGCCGTCATCATTGTTTTGCACAAAAAGGGCTTCACAGGATATTGCTGCCAGTAAGATTGCACCTAAATCAAACATTTATCGAATCATCAAGAACTTCAAGGAGAGCAGTTCAATTGTTGTGAAGAAGGCTTCAGGGCGCCCAAGAAAGTCCAGCAAGCTCCAGGACCGTCTCCTAAAGTTGATTCAGCTGCGGGATCGGGGCACCACCAGTACAGAGCTTGCTCAGGAATGGCAGCAGGCAGGTGTGAGTGCATCTGCATGCACAGTGAGGCGAAGACTTTTGGAGGATGGCCTGGTGTCAAGAAGGGCAGCAAAGAAGCCACTTCTCTCCATGAAAAGCATCAGGGACAGACTGATATTCTGCAAAAGGTACTGGGATTGGACTGCTGAGGACTGGGGTAAAGTCATTTTTTCTGATGAATCCCCTTTCCGATTGTTTGTGGCATCCGGAAAAAAGCTTGTCTGGAGAAGACAAGGTGAGCGCTACCATCAGTCCTGTGTCATGCCAACAGTAAAGCATCCTGAGACCATTCATGTGTGGGGTTGCTTCTTAGCCAAGGGAGTGGGCTCACTCACAATTTTGCCTAAGAACACAGCCATGAATAAAGAATGGTACCAACACATCCTCCAAGAGCAACTTCTTCCAACCATCCAGGAACAGTTTGGTGACGAACAATACCTTTTCCAGCATGATGGAGCACCTTGCCACAAGGCAAAAGTGATAGCTAAGTGGCTCGAGGAACAAAACATAAACATTTTGGGTCCACGGCCAGGAAACTCCCTAGACCTTAATCCCATTGAGAACTTGTGGTCAGTCCTCAAGAGACGGGTGGACAAACAAAAACCCACAACTTCTGACAAACTCCAAGTATTGATTATGCAAGAATGGGCTGGCATCAGTCAAGATGTGGCCCAGAAGTTAATTGACAGCATGCCAGGGCAGATTGCAGATATCTTGAAGAAGAAGGGTCAGCACTGCAAATATTGACTCTTTGCATCAACTTCATGTAATTGTCAATAAAAGCCTTTGACACTTATGAAATGCTTGTAATTATACTTCAGTATTCCATAGTAACATCTGACAAAAATATCTAAAGACACTGAAGCAGCAAACTTTGTGGAAATTAATATTTGTGTCATCTTCAAAACTTGTGGCCACGACTGTACAATGTGCCACGTCACAAATGCTTCCTGGTGGTTGCGTATGACCTACATTCAAAATGACGGTCTCACCAGCGGGTTCCGTCACATCACGGACCATCATAAACGGGATATTCCTGGATATTTATTTTATTTAACCTTTATTTAACTAGGCAAGTCAGTTAAGAACAAATTCTTATTTACAATGATGGCCTAACCCGGACGACGCTGTGCTCTGCCCAATTACGGCCAGTTGTAATAAAGCCTGGAATCGAACCAGGGTCTGTAGTGACGCCTCTCACACTGAGATGCAGTGCCTTTAGACCGCTGAGCCACTGGGAAAATGCAACTCTGACCACGGACAACGGCCCTCAGTTGGTCTCTGCCAAGTTCGCAAGTTCAGCAATAGGACATCAGAACAGCCTACTACCACCCCCTGGTGTGGAGAGGTTCAATCAAACCCTGAAAAAACGGACTGAGAGCTCACCTAGTTCAGGGTTGCTCCTTCACTGAGTCCTTGTCGAAGACTCTGCTGCGCTACGGAGCTGCTCACCACTCCACCACCGGAGTCTCTCCTGCCAAGCTGATGCTATGATGTGAATTACATATGCCCTTAGACAGGCTCCATCCCTCTGTTGGCAACCCGACAGGCTCGACAGTCAAACCAGCAGCGTAAAAGTCAGGAGCACTACAATAAATGAAAGAGAGCACGACTTCTTTTAAATATTTAGAAGGAAACAACTTTGTCATTGTCATCATGTTGTCAAATGTACTTTGGACAAATGGCAATGATGTCATTAGCTAGAACAGTTTGTCCAGTATAGTTAAAGCCCAATCTTAGCTAGCTAGCTAGCAATATACTGCATCTAAAGACAATCTTAGCTAGCTAGCTAACAATATACTGCATGTAAAGACAATCTTAGCTCGCTAGCTAACAATATACTGCATCTAAAGACAATCTTAGCTCGCTAGCTAACAATATACTGCATCTAAAGACAATCTTAGCTAGCTAGCTAGCAATATCCTGCATCTAAAGACAATCTTAGCTAGCTAGCTAACAATATACTGCATCTAAAGACAATCTTAGCTAGCTAGCTAACAATATACTGCATCTAAAGACAATCTTAGCTAGCTAGCTAACAATATACTGCATCTAAAGACAATCTTAGCTAGCTAGCTAACTAACAATATACTGCATCTAAAGACAATCTTAGCTAGCTAGCTAACAACATACTGCATCTAAAGACAATCTTAGCTAGCTAACTAACAACATACTGCATCTAAAGACAATCTTAGCTAGCTAGCTAACTAACAATATACTGCATCTAAAGACAATCTTAGCTAGCTAGCTAACAACATACTGCATCTAAAGACAATCTTAGCTAGCTAGCTAACAATATACTGCATCTAAAGACAATCTTATCTAGCTAGCTAACAATATACTGCATCTAAAGACAATCTTATCTAGCTAGCTAACAATATACTGCATCTAAAGACAATCTTATCTAGCTAGCTAACAATATACTGCATCTAAAGACAATCTGGCGACATCAAAAATGATGACAAAAGGTTTTTCCTACTAATTATTTGCCTCCTTTTGTACGTCATTGTATTTCCAAGCCACTGTAATGCTCTTTGAATTAAATCTTCATCAGCGCTCTTTGAAAATGCATTGAGTAGAATACTCAGTAGGGCATCAGTCCTGAAAATAAACTTGCATCCCATGAATACGACTGTCAGGAAAAAAGGGGAGGTGAGAGAGGAAGAGGAGAAAGGGAAGGTGAGAGAGGAGGAGAAAGGGGGGGGTGAGAGAGGAGGAGGAGAAAGGGGAGGTGAGAGAGGAGGAGGAGAAAGGGGTGGTGAGAGGAGGAGAACAGGGAAATGAGAGGAGGAGAAAGGGGAGGTGAGAGAGGGGAGAAAGGGGTGGTGAGAGGAGGAGAACGGGGAAATGAGAGGAGGAGAAAGGGGAGGTGAGAGGGGAGAAATGGGTGGTGAGAGGAGGAGAACGGGGAAATGAGAGGAGGAGAAAGGGGAGGTGAGAGGGGAGAAATGGGTGGTGAGAGGAGGAGAACAGGAAAATGAGAGGAGGAGAAAGGGGAGGTGAGATAGGGGAGAAAGGGGTGGTGAGAGGAGGAGAAAGAGGAGGTGAGAGAAGAGGAGAAAGGGGAGATGAGCGAGGAGGAGGAGGAGGAGAAAGGGGAGGTGAGAGAGGAGGAGGAGAAAAGGGAGGTGAGAGAGGAGGAGGAGAAAGGGGTGGTGAGAGAGGAGGACAAGAAAGGGGAGGTGAGAGAGGAGGAGGAGAAAGGGGTGGTGAGAGGAGGAGAACGGGGAAATGAGAGGAGGAGAAAAGGGAGGTGAGAGGGGAGAAAGGGGTGGTGAGAGGAGGAGAATGGGGAAATGAGAGGAGGAGAAAGGGGAGGTGAGATAGGGGAGAAAGGGGTGGTGAGAGGAGGAGAAAGAGGAGGTGAGAGAGGAGGAGAAAGGGGAGATGAGAGAGGAGGAGGAGGAGAAAGGGGAGGTGAGAGAGGAGGAGGAGAAAGGGGAGGTGAGAGAGGAGGAGGAGAAAGGGGAGGTGAGAGAGGAGGAGGAGAAAGGGGTGGTGAGAGAGGAGGAGGAGAAAGGGGTGAGAGAGGAGGAGGAGAAAGGGGTGGTGAGAGGAGGAGAATGGGGAAATGAGAGAGGAGGAGGAGAAAGGGGAGGTGAAAGAAGAGGAGGAGAAAGGAGAGGTGAGAGAAGAGGAGAAAGGGGAGGTGAGAGAGGAGGAGGATGAGAAAGGGCAGGTGAGAGAGCAGGAAGAGGAGAAAGGGAAGGTGAGAGAGGAGGAGGAGAAAGGGGAGGTGAGAGAGGAGGAAGAGGAGAAAGGGAAGGTGAGAGAGGAGGAAGAGGAGGAGATAGGGGAGGTGAGAGAGGAGAGAGGGGAGGTGAGAGAGGCGGAAGAGGCGAAAGGGAAGGTGAGAGAGGAGGAAGAGAAAGGGGAGGTGAGAGAGGAGGGGGAGGAGGAGGAGGAGGAGGAGATAGAGGAGGTGAGAGAGGAGGAAGAGGAGGATATAAGGGAGGTGAGAGAGGAGAGAGGTGAGGTGAGAGAGGAGGAGGAGATAGGGGAGGTGAGAGAGGAGGAGGAGATGAGAAAGGGGAGGTGAGAGGAGGAGAAAGGGGAGGTGAGAGAAGATGAGGAGAAAGGGGAGATGAGATAGGGGAGAAAGGGGAGATGAGAGGAGGAGAAAGAAGAGGTGAGAGAGGAGAGAAAGGGGAGGTGAGAGAGGAGAGAAAGGGGAGGTGAGAGAGGAGAGAAAGGGGCGGTGAGAGAGGAGGAGGAGGAGGAGGAGGAGATAGGGGAGGTGAGAGAGGAGGAGGAGGAGAAAAGGGAGGTGAGCGGGGGAGAAATGGGAGTTGAGAGAGGAGAATGGTTGATTGGCTACCCAAACTCCTTGCTCCAGCCAGCTGCTAGCTGTTAGTTGTTAGTTGCTGTTAGTTGCTTTTTCACAATGAGTCTGGATCTGAGTACCTCCCTGATGATTTCTAGAACACAAACACATTCTAACCATTCTGATTGGGTCCAGAAACCGATGGGTTGGGCAAGAGCCAGAACACACATGGGTAAAGCTGCATTTTGAAAATGTGTCATTGGCTTTGATACTGTAATTGGTTAGAGATGATCCAATCGCTGATGACTGTTTTGTACAACACCCCTCATTTTGACATCAACACTAATGACTTCAATTATGGCAGTCTCAGACTGAAGTATGTAGGGAACACAGAGCACCAGAACAATTCAGTTTGAGTCCTCAGGCAAGGAGAAAGGGGAAGTGAGGGGGAAAGAGGAGCTGAGGAGAAAGGGGAGGTGAGGAGAAAGGGGAAGTGAGGAGAAAGGGGAGGTGAGGAGAAAAGAGGAGGTGAGGAGAAAGGGGAGGTGAGGAGAAAATAGGAGGTGTGGAGAAAGGGGAGGTGAGGAGAAAATAGGAGGTGTGGAGAAAGGGGAAGTGAGGAGAAAAGGGAGGAGAAAGGGGAGGTGAGGAGGAAGGGGAGGTGAGGAGAAAGGGGAGGTGAGGAGAAAGGAGAGATGAGGAGAAAGGGGAGGTGAGGAGAAAGGAGAGATGAGGAGAAAGGGGAGGTGAGGAGGAAGGGGAGGTGAGGAGAAAAGGGAGGAGAAAGGGGAGGTGAGGAGAAAGGGGAGGTGAGGAGAAAGGGGAGATGAGGCGAAAGGGGAGGTGAGGAGAAAGGGGAGGTGAGGAGAAAGGGGAGGTGAGGAGAAAGGAGAGGTGAGGAGAAAAGAGGAGGTGAGGAGAAAGGGGAGGTGAGGAGAAAAGGGAGGAGAAAGGGGAGGTGAGGAGAAAGGGGAGGTGAGGAGAAAGGAGAGGTGAGGAGACAGGAGAGATGAGGAGAAAGGGGAGTTGAGGAGAAAGGAGAGGTGAGGAGAAAGGAGAGATGAGGAGAAAGGGGAGGTGAGGAGAAAAGAGGAGGTGAGGAGAAAGGGGAGGTGAGGAGAAAAGGGAGGAAAAAGGGGAGGTGAGGAGAAAGGGGAGGTGAGGAGAAAGGGGAGGTGAGGAGAAAGGAGAGGTGAGGAGAAAGGAGAGGTGAGGAGAAAGGAGAGATGAGGAGAAAGGGGAGGTGAGGAGCAAGGGAAGTTGAGGAGAAATGAGAGGTGAGGAGAAAGGAGAGATGAGGAGAAAGGGGAGGTGAGGAGAAAGGGGAGTTGAGGAGAAAGGGGATGAGAAAGGGGAGGTGAGAAGAAAGGAGAGATGAGGAGAAAGGGGAGGTGAGGAGAAAGGAGAGATGAGGAGAAAGGGGAGGTGAGGAGAAAGGAGAGATGAGGAGAAAGGGGAGGTGAGGAGAAAGGAGAGATGAGGAGAAAGGGGAGGTGAGGAGAAAGGAGAGATGAGGAGAAAGGGGATGAGAAAGGGGAGGTGAGGAGAAAGGGGAGGTGAGGAGAAAGGAGAGATGAGGAGAAAGGGGATGAGAAAGGGGAGGTGAACGATGAAGGGCGCAGCATTTTGTTTACACTCTTCCAAGCCTTTTGCACAACATTCCTGTTTTTTCTGCCTCACATGGAATATATCTCATAATTAGGGCAAACCCAAACCACAATCGTATTTCAAAACAAACTGGAACGACGTGTCTGTGTGAGAAAATATTATTTGATGTGCATATTCCTGAATCTTACAACATACTTCAGAGTCCACAAGTTGTGCAAAATGTTTGTGAACTTCACCCCTTTTTTTCGAGCCAGCTACTTTTCTTCTGCCTCAAAAAGCCCTCTACGCCAACCTCTAACCTACAGAACATGTAAGAGCAGATCAGAGAGAAAATTCTAAACATTTCTTTCACTTTTAATAACCCCCTGAGGTACATGTCTGTGCCCCCGCGGAAATCGAATTAGCATAATAAAAAAATCCCCATAAAAAAATGTGTCAGTTTAAACTAGAGATATCTGGGGGGTGTTGTATCTGTTTAAACTAGAGATATCTGGGGTGGGTTTGTGTCTGTTTAAACTAGAGATATCTGGGGAGGTTGTATCAGTTTAAACTAGAGATATCTGGGGGGGTTGTATCGGTTTAAACTAGAGATATCTGGGGGGTGTTGTATCAGTTTAAACTAGAGATATCTGGGGTGGGTTTGTGTCTGTTTAAACTAGAGATATCTGGGGTGGGTTTGTGTCTGTTTAAACTAGAGATATCTGGGGTGGGTTTGTGTCTGTTTAAACTAGAGATATCTGGGGTGGGTTTGTGTCTGTTTAAACTAGAGATATCTGGGGGGTGTTGTATCAGTTTAAACTAGAGATATCTGGGGTGGGTTTGTGTCTGTTTAAACTAGAGATATCTGGGGGGTGTTGTATCAGTTTAAACTAGAGATATCTGGGGGGGTTGTATCAGTTTAAACTAGAGATATCTGGGGGGGTTGTATCGGTTTAAACTAGAGATATCTGGGGGGGTTGTATCGGTTTAAACTAGAGATATCTGGGGGGGGTTGTATCAGTTTAAACTAGAGATATCTGGGGGGTGTTGTGTCAGTTTAAACTAGAGATATATGGGGTGGGTTTGTGTCTGTTTAAACTAGAGATATCTGGGGTGGGTTGTATCAGTTTAAACTAGAGATATCTGGGGTGGGTTTGTGTCTGTTTAAACTAGAGATATCTGGGGTGGGTTTTGTATCAGTTTAAACTAGAGATATCTGGGGGTGTTGGACCAGTTTAAACTAGAGATATCTGGGGGTGTTGGACCAGTTTAAACTAGAGATATCTGGGGGGGTTTGTGTCTGTTTAAACTAGAGATATCTGGGGTGGTTGTATCAGTTTAAACTAGAGATATCTGGGGGGGTTGTATCAGTTTAAACTAGAGATATCTGGGGGGGTTGTATCAGTTTAAACTAGAGATATCTGGGGGGGGGGGGTCAGTTTAAACTAGAGATATCTGGGGGGGTTGTATCAGTTTAAACTAGAGATATCTGGGGGGGGTGTATCAGTTTAAACTAGAGATATCTGGGGGGGTTGTATCAGTTTAAACTAGAGATATCTGGGGGGGTTGTATCAGTTTAAACTAGAGATATCTGAGGGGGTTGTATCAGTTTAAACTAGAGATATCTGGGGGGGTTGTATCAGTTTAAACTAGAGATATCTGGGGTGGGTTTTGCATTGGTTGCATGTAATTAAGGTGAGCATCATTGAACAAACTATATTCATTTGGTGATGGGTCGAAACACATGAAACATTCATGGACATTTAGCTACCTCGCTTGCTGTTGCTAGCTAAGTTATCCTATTCATCTAGCTTGCTGTTGCTAGCTAATTTGTCCTATTCAGCTAGCTTGCTGTTGCTAGCTAATTTGTCCTATTCATCTAGCTTGCTGTTGCTAGCTAATTTGTCCTATTCATCTAGCTTGCTGTTGCTAGCTAATTTGTCCTATTCAGCTAGCTTGCTGTTGCTAGCTAATTTGTCCTATTCAGCTAGCTTGCTGTTGCTAGCTAATTTGTCCTATTCATCTAGCTTGCTGTTGCTAGCTAATTTGTCCTATTCATCTAGCTTGCTTTTGCTAGCTAATTTGTCCTGGGATATAAAGGACACATTTTTTTTCTGGATCATTATAGAATTTGGACCCATTTTTGAGTCACATAAAATCGTGTGTTCTCTCCTCCGATAATTAGTCCACAGACAAAAGGGGAAACCTAGTTAGCATTTAGTAATCTCCTTCACGCTTCTTCTTCTGTGGACTTTATATGGCGGTTGGCAACCAACTTTTAGGTGCATTACCGCTACCAACTAGACAGTTCGGATGAAATGATTGAAAAACATGTACGGATTTGTGTGTGTACATGTATTTAGTAATGCTGGCGTGCGCTATCGTGCATAAATGTATTTTGCCCCCCCCCCAAACCAAACGCGATCATGACACGCAGGTTAAAATATCAAAACAAACTCTGAACCAATTACATTAATTTGGGGAGAGGTCAAAAAGCATTAAACATGTATGGCAATTTAGCTAGTTAGCTTGCACTTGCTAGCTAATTTGTCCTATTTAGCTAGCTTGCTGTTGCTAGCTAATTTGTCCTGGGATATAAACATTGTGTTAGGAAGTCTGTGTGTAGCTGGTGTATAGGAGTCAGGCGCAGGACAGCAGATGTGAGTAAATAAACATATTTTACTCAACATAATATAAATGCAATACAAAAACAGAGCCCACAATAACGGAACTACCTACATAGAAACAGTCACTCACAAACAAACATGGGGGAACAGAGAAGTAGGTAGGTCCCTACCTCTACACATCTAATTCTACCTCTACCTCTACACATCTACTTCTACCTCTCTACCCCTACTTCTCCACCCCTACTTCTCCACCTCTACTTCTCCACCTCTACTTCTCCACCCCTACTTCTCCACCTCTACTTCTCCACCTCTACTTCTCCACCCCTACTTCTCTACCTCTACTTCTCCACCCCTACTTCTCTACCTCTACTTCTCCACCCCTACTTCTCCACCTCTACTTCTCCACCCCTACTTCTCTACCTCTACTTCTCCACCCCTACTTCTCCACCTCTACTTCTCCTCCTCTACTTCTCCACCCCTACTTCTCTACCTCTACTTCTCCACCTCTACTTCTCCACCTCTACTTCTCCACCCCTACTTCTCCACCTCCACCCCTACTTCTCCACCTCTACTTCTCCACCTCTACTTCTCCACCTCTATGTCTCCACCTCTACTTCTCCACCCCTACTTCTCCACATCTACTTCTCCACCTCTACTTCTCCACCTCTACTTCTCCACCTCTACTTCTCCACCTCTATGTGTCCACCTCTACTTCTCCACCCCTACTTCTCTACCTCTACTTCTCCACCTCTACTTCTCTACCTCTACTTCTCCACCTCTACTTCTCCACCTCTACTTCTCCACCTCCACCCCTACTTCTCCACCTCCACCCCTACTTCTCTACCTCTACTTCTCCACCTCTACTTCTCCACCTCTAGTTCTCTACCTCTACTTCTCCACCCCTACTTCTCTACCTCTACTTCTCCACCTCTACTTCTCCACATCTACTTCTCCACCTCTACTTCTCTACCTCTACTTCTCCACCTCTACTTCTCCACCCCTAGTTCTCTACCTCTACTTCTCCACCTCTACTTCTCCACATCTACTTCTCCACCCCTACTTCTCCACCTCTACTTCTCCACCTCTACTTCTCCACCTCTACTTCTCCACCCCTACTTCTCCACCTCTACTTCTCCACCTCTACTTCTCCACCCCTAGTTCTCTACCTCTACTTCTCCACCCCTACTTCTCTACCTCTACTTCTCCACCCCTACTTCTCCACCTCTACTTCTCCACCCCTACTTCTCTACCTCTACTTCTCCACCCCTACTTCTCCACCTCTACTTCTCCTCCTCTACTTCTCCACCCCTACTTCTCTACCTCTACTTCTCCACCTCTACTTCTCCACCTCTACTTCTCCACCCCTACTTCTCCACCTCCACCCCTACTTCTCCACCTCTACTTCTCCACCTCTACTTCTCCACCTCTACTTCTCCAGCTCTATGTCTCCACCTCTACTTCTTCACCCATACTTCTCCACCTCTACTTCTCCACCTCTACTTCTCCACCTCTACTTCTCCACCTCTACTTCTCCACCTCTATGTGTCCACCTCTACTTCTCCACCCCTACTTCTCTACCTCTACTTCTCCACCTCTACTTCTCTACCTCTACTTCTCCACCTCTACTTCTCCACCTCTACTTCTCCACCTCCACCCCTACTTCTCCACCTCCACCCCTACTTCTCTACCTCTACTTCTCCACCTCTACTTCTCCACCCCTAGTTCTCTACCTCTACTTCTCCACCCCTACTTCTCTACCTCTACTTCTCCACCTCTACTTCTCCACATCTACTTCTCCACCTCTACTTCTCCACCCCTACTTCTCCACCTCCACCCCTACTTCTCCACCTCTACTTCTCCACCTCTACTTCTCCACCTCTACTTCTCTACCTCTACTTCTCCACCTCTACTTCTCCACCTCTACTTCTCCACCTCCACCCCTACTTCTCCACCTCTACTTCTCCACCTCTACTTCTCCACCCCTACTTCTCCACCTCTACTTCTCCACCCCTACTTCTCTACCTCTACTTCTCCACCTCTACTTCTCCACCCCTACTTCTCCACCTCTACTTCTCCACCTCTACTTCTCCACCTCTACTTCTCCACCTCTACTTCTCCACCTCTACTTCTCCACCCCTACTTCTCCCTCTACTTCTCCACCTCTACTTCTCCACCTCTACTTCTCCACCCCTACTTCTCTCCCTCTTCTTCTCCACATCTACTTCTCCACCTCTACTTCTCCACCCCTACTTCTCCACCTCCACCCCTACTTCTCCACCTCTACATCTCCACCTCTACTTCTCCACCTCTACTTCTCCACCCCTACTTCTCCACCCCTACTTCTCTCCCTCTACTTCTCCCTCTACTTCTCCACCTCTACTTCTCCACCTCTACTTCTCCACCCCTACTTCTCTCCCTCTACTTCTCCCTCTACTTCTCCACCTCTACTTCTCCACTTCTACTTCTCCACCCCTACTTCTCTACCTCTACTTCTCCACCTCTACTTCTCCACCTCTACTTCTCCACCTCTACTTCTCTACCTCTACTTCTCCACCCCTACTTCTCTACCTCTACTTCTCCACCTCTACTTCTCCACCTCTACTTCTCCACCTCCACCCCTACTTCTCCACCTCCACCCCTACTTCTCTACCTCTACTTCTCCACCTCTACTTCTCCACCCCTAGTTCTCTACCTCTACTTCTCCACCCCTACTTCTCTACCTCTACTTCTCCACCTCTACTTCTCCACATTACTTCTCCACCTCTACTTCTCCACCCCTACTTCTCCCTCTAATTCTCCACCTCTACTTCTCCACCTCTACTTCTCCACCTCTACTTCTCCACCCCTACTTCTCCCTCTACTTCTCCACCTCTACTTCTCCACCTCTACTTCTCCACCCCTACTTCTCCACCTCCACCCCTACTTCTCCACCTCTACTTCTCCACCTCTACTTCTCCACCTCTACTTCTCCACCTCTACTTCTCTACCTCTACTTCTCCACCTCTACTTCTCCACCTCTACTTCTCCACCTCCACCCCTACTTCTCCACCTCTACTTCTCCACCTCTACTTCTCCACCCCTACTTCTCCACCTCTACTTCTCCACCCCTACTTCTCTACCTCTACTTCTCCACCTCTACTTCTCCACCCCTACTTCTCCCTCTTCTTCTCCACCTCTACTTCTCCACCTCTACTTCTCCACCTCTACTTCTCCACCTCTACTTCTCCACCCCTACTTCTCCCTCTACTTCTCCACCTCTACTTCTCCACCTCTACTTCTCCACCCCTACTTCTCTCCCTCTTCTTCTCCACATCTACTTCTCCACCTCTACTTCTCTACCCCTACTTCTCCACCTCCACCCCTACTTCTCCACCTCTACATCTCCACCTCTACTTCTCCACCTCTACTTCTCCACCTCTACTTCTCCACCCCTACTTCTCCACCCCTACTTCTCTCCCTCTACTTCTCCCTCTACTTCTCCACCTCTACTTCTCCACCTCTACTTCTCCACCCCTACTTCTCTCCCTCTACTTCTCCCTCTACTTCTCCACCTCTACTTCTCCACTTCTACTTCTCCACCCCTACTTCTCAACCTCTACTTCTCCACCTCTACTTCTCCACCTCTACTTCTCCACCTCTATGTCTCCACCTCTACTTCTCCACCCCTACTTCTCTACCTCTACTTCTCCACCCCTACTTCTCTACCTCTACTTCTCCACCTCTACTTCTCCACCTCCACCCCTACTTCTCCACCTCCACCCCTACTTCTCTACCTCTACTTCTCCACCTCTACTTCTCCACCCCTAGTTCTCTACCTCTACTTCTCCACCCCTACTTCTCTACCTCTACTTCTCCACCTCTACTTCTCCACATTACTTCTCCACCTCTACTTCTCCACCCCTACTTCTCTACCTCTACTTCTCCACCTCTACTTCTCCACCTCTACTTCTCCACCTCTACTTCTCCACCTCTACTTCTCTACCTCTATTTCTCCACCTCTACTTCTCCACCTCTACTTCTCCACCTCTACTTCTCCACCTCCACCCCTACTTCTCCACCTCTACTTCTCCACCTCTACTTCTCCACCTCTACTTCTCCACCCCTACTTCTCCACCTCTACTTCTCCACCCCTACTTCTCCACCTCTACTTCTCCACCCCTACTTCTCCCTCTACTTCTCCACCTCTACTTCTCCACCTCTACTTCTCCACCCCTACTTCTCTCCCTCTACTTCTCCACCTCTACTTCTCCACCTCTACTTCTCCACCTCTACTTCTCCACCTCTACATCTCCACCTCTACTTCTCTACCTCTACTTCTCCACCTCTACTTCTCCACCCCTACTTCTCCACCCCTACTTCTCTCCCTCTACTTCTCCCTCTACTTCTCCACCTCTACTTCTCCACCTCTACTTCTCCACCCCTACTTCTCTCCCTCTACTTCTCCCTCTACTTCTCCACCTCTACTTCTCCACCTCTACTTCTCCACCCCTACTTCTCTCCCTCTACTTCTCCCTCTACTTCTCCACCCCTACTTCTCCACCTCTACTTCTCCACCTCTACTTCTCCACCTCTACTTCTCCACCTCTACTTCTCCACCCCTACTTCTCTCCCTCTACTACTCCCTCTACTTCTCCACCTCTACTTCTCCACCTCTACTTCTCCACCCCTACTTCTCTCCCTCTACTTCTCCCTCTACTTCTCCACCTCTACTTCTCCACCTCTACTTCTCCACCTCTACTTCTCTACCTCTACTTCTCCACCTCTACTTCTCCACCTCTACTTCTCTCCCTCTACTTCTCCACCTCTCCTTCTCCACCCCTACTTCTCTCCCTCTACTTCTCCACCTCTACTTCTCCACCTCTACTTCTCCACCTCTACTTCTCTACCTCTACTTCTCCACCTCTACTTCTCCACCTCTACTTCTCCACCTCTACTTCTCCACCTCTACTTCTCCACCTCTACTTCTCTCCCTGTGTGCGTCGTATAAATAGTGAATCAATACTTAATAGTAACAAGGTTATCCTGACCATAAGTATATCCCTAGAGCAGTAAAAACATAAAAATACAGTACCAATCAAACGTTTGGACACACCTACTCATTCAAGGGTTTTTATTTATTTTTACTATTTTCTACATTGTAGAATAATACTGAAGACATCAAAACTGTGATATTACACAAATAGAATCATGCAGTGACACCACCCGATGTCACAGGAAGGCCATAAAGATCATCAAGGACAACAACCACCCGAGCCACTTCCTGTTCACCCCGCTATCCTCCAGAAGGCGAGGTCAGTACAGGTGCATCAAAGCAGGGACCGAGAGACATAAAAACAGCTTCTATCTCAAGGCCATCAGACTGTTAAACAGCCGTCACTAACACAGAGAGCCTGCTGCCAACGTACAGACTTGAAGGCATTGGCCACTTTAATATATGGATCACTAGTGACTTTAATAATGCCACTTTAACAATGTTCATATATATTACATTACTCATCTCATACGTATATACTGTATTCTATACTATCTATTGCATCTTAGCCTATACCCTCTGTCATCACTCATCCATATATTTATATATTCTTCTTCCATTCCTTTACTGAAGTATTTGTTGTGGAATTGCTAGATATTTCCTGTTAGATTTTACTGCAGTGTCAGAACTAGCATTTGGCTACACTTACAATAAAATCTTCTAGCCATGTGACCAATAGGTTCAAGTGGCTCCCGAGTGGTGCAGCGGTCTAAGGCACCGCATCGTAGTGCTAGAGGCTTCACTACAGACCCTGGTTCGATCCCGGGCTGTATCACAGCGGTCTAAGGCACCGCATCGTAGTGCTGGAGGCGTCACTACAGACCCTGGTTCGATCCCGGGCTGTATCACAGCGGTCTAAGGCACCGCATCGTAGTGCTGGAGGCGTCACTACAGACTCTGGTTCCATTCCAGGCTGTATCACAGCTGTCTAACTCAGTGCATCTCAGTGCCGGAGGCATCACTACAGACTCTGGTTCGATCCCGGGCTGTATCACAGCGGTCTAAGGCACCGCATCGTAGTGCTGGAGGCATCACTGCAGACCCTGGTTCGATCCCAGGCTGTATCACAACCCGGCCGTGATCAAGAGTCCCATAGGGCAGTGCACAGCGCCATCCGGGTTCGGGGAGGGTTCGGCCGGGGTAGGTAGGCCGTCATTGTCAAATAAGCATTTGTTCTTAATTAAATAAAGATTAAATAAAAAACATTAAAAAAGTTGAGCAGCAGCTGCCTTGGCTGACCACATCCTTGTTCATAATATTTAACTCTGAGGGAGGGGATGACAGAAGCTCTTCAGGTCTCAACTCTGTGACTGTAGGCCGTCGCTGTGCACCACGTCTCAACTCTGTGACTGTAGGCCGTCGCTGTGCACCACGTCTCAACTCTGTGACTGTAGGCCGTCGCTGTGCACCACGTCTCAACTCTGTGACTGTAGGCCGTCGCTGTGCACCATGTCTCAACTCTGTGACTGTAGGCCGTCGCTGTGCACCACGTCTCAACTCTGTGACTGTAGGCCGTCGCTGTGCACCATGTCTCAACTCTGTGACTGTAGGCCGTCGCTGTGCACCACGTCTCAACTCTGTGACTGTAGGCCGTCGCTGTGCACCACGTCTCAACTCTGTGACTGTAGGCCGTCGCTGTGCACCGCGTCTCACCTCTGTGACTGTAGGCCGTCGCTGTGCACCGCGTCCCAACTCTGTGACTGTAGGCCGTCGCTGTGCACCACGTCTCAACTCTGTGACTGTAGGCCGTCGCTGTGCACCACGTCTCAACTCTGTGACTGTAGGCCGTCGCTGTGCACCACGTCTGAACTCTGTGACTGTAGGCCGTCGCTGTGCACCACGTCTCAACTCTGTGACCGTTAGCCGTCGCTGTGCACCACGTCTCAACTCTGTGACTGTAGGCCGTCGCTGTGCACCACGTCTCAACTCTGTGACTGTAGGCCGTCGCTGTGCACCGCGTCTCACCTCTGTGACTGTAGGCCGTCGCTGTGCACCGCGTCCCAACTCTGTGACTGTAGGCCGTCGCTGTGCACCACGTCTCAACTCTGTGATTGTAGGCCGTCGCTGTGCACCACGTCTCAACTCTGTGACTGTAGGCCGTCGCTGTGCACCATGTCTCAACTCTGTGACTGTAGGCCGTCGCTGTGCACCACGTCTCAACTCTGTGACTGTAGGCCGTCGCTGTGCACCACGTCTCAACTCTGTGACTGTAGGCCGTCGCTGTGCACCACGTCTCAACTCTGTGACTGTAGGCCGTCGCTGTGCACCACATCTCAACTCTGTGACTGTAGGCCGTCGCTGTGCACCACGTCTCAACTCTGTGACCGTTAGCCGTCGCTGTGCACCACGTCTCAACTCTGTGACTGTAGGCCGTCGCTGTGCACCACGTCTCAACTCTGTGACTGTAGGCCGTCGCTGTGCACCACGTCTCACCTCTGTGACTGTAGGCCGTCGCTGTACCCCGTCCCAACTCTTCTGCCCTACCAGAAGAACAGCTCACACACCTCTCTCACTTTATCAGCTTACTTTGTTTTTTGTTTGTTTTTGTGAATGAACTCTGCATCCACCTGAAGATGTGCGACGTTAAGCAAGTTTGGTCGATGGCTAAACCCACCACAAGGATTTCCTGTTCTCTCCCACGAAGCACACGGCAACAAACTCTTTCAGCTGCCTGCCTGCGCTGAGAACAGAGAAGTGACGTCTTCTCCTCTTTAGGCACGCCCCCTGACCTATATGTGCTCGTAAATCTCCTTCTTGGGACTCACGACAGTTGTGCACCTGTATGTTGTTGTTTTTTAACCCATGCGAACTACCTGTCTGTTCATGTGTTCAACGAAAGATTCCTTCTTAGAGAAAAGAGAAAGCAGGGAAAGTTGTAAACATAAACTTTGGCCTTTTGCTGTGCATCCTGGACCCTGATGTTGCGCAAGGGTTCAAGTGAAGGGTCAGAGGTCGGAGGTCAATCTCAGCAATCAGTCAATCCTTGAGACTTGCAGCTTCATCTGGCAACAGACAGTGATTGTGTGTAACAATCTATACAGGGGTATCCTTCCAGGGACATCCATCCAGAGACATCCATCCAGGGACATCCATCCAGAGACATCCATCCAGGGGTATCCATCCAGGGACATCCATCCAGAGGTATCCATCCAGAGGTATCCATCCAGAGACATCCATCCAGGGGTATCCATCCAGGGGTATCCATCCAGGGACATCCATCCAGGGACATCCATCCAGAGACATCCATCCAGGGACATCCATCCAGGGACATCCATCCAGGGACATCCATCCAGAGACATCCATCCAGGGACATCCATCCAGGGACATCCATCCAGAGGTATCCATCCAGGGACATCCATCCAGGGGTATCCATCCAGGGACATCCATCCAGGGACATCCATCCAGAGACATCCATCCAGGGACATCCATCCAGGGGTATCCATCCAGAGACATCCATCCAGGGACATCCATCCAGGGACATCCATCCAGGGACATCCATCCAGGGACATCCATCCAGAGACATCCATCCAGGGACATCCATCCAGGGACATCCATCCAGGGACATCACCAAATAGAGAAATAAAACGTCTCTCTAAGGTCAGGGCGTGACAGATATAAGACTCATTAATCTGTGGATATAGATACTTTTGTACCAGTTTCCTCCAGCATCTTCACAAGGTCCTTTGCTGTTGTTCTGGGATTTATTTGCACTTTTCACACCAAAGTACGTTCATCTCTAGGAGACAGAACGCGTCTCCTTCCTGAGCGGTATGACGGCTGCGTGGTTCCATGGTGCTTATACTTGCGTACTGTTGTTTGTACAGATGAACGTGGTACCTTCAGGTGTTTGGAAATTGGATGAACCAGACTTGTGGAGGTCTCCAATTTTTTTTCTGAGGTCTTTGTTTTTTTTTCACACACACACACACACACACACACACACACACACACACACACACACACACACACACACACACACACACACACACACACACACACACACACACACACACACAATACAAGAAAAACACCATGTTCACAATGAATGAAACTGGAAAAACTGGAAAAACTGTTTAGAAGATTTTACACTTCTTTGACTGCCATAAAACATATTTTGGGCCTGCTGAAGCAAGTCACAATTTCTCCTGAGAGAAATTACCCTTTCTTGTATCACAACACCACCTAGATGGTCACGATAGAACATCAAGTAATCTGCCACATCAACAACAGAATGAAAACCACACACACACATACATATACACTATGCCACAAGTCACATGATGAGGGCTGCACATGCAGGTGCACTACGCCACAAAGTCACATGATGAGGGCTGCACATGCAGGTGCACTACGCCACAAAGTCACATGATGAGGGCTGCACATGCAGGTGCACTACGCCACAAAGTCAAATGATGAGGGCTGCACATGCAGGTGCACTATGCCACAAAGTCACATGACGAGGGCTGCACATGCAGGTGCACTACGCCACAAAGTCACATGATAAGGGCTGCACATGCAGGTGCACTACGCCACAAAGTCACATGAGAAGGGCGGCTTAATACCCCTACAGTTGATGTCCATGCACCTGTGGAAACCGAATTAGCATAACCAAAGGATCCCCGTTAAAATCTGTCAGTTTAAAGTAGAGACATCTGCTTGTTTACATGGGATGCGTCTCAATGGCAGCCTTCCACATCTGAGGTGAAAGGTCGCCGAGCTACAGCGGTGTTTGTCAGACCAGGAGACATCCCCATCATGAAACAAAATCAGTCTTCTCATGAAAACGTCTGTAGCATCCAAACGGTTTACGACCCCCAGAAACATCACGGGACTTGTCTGAATTCGGTACCGACGATCTGCCAACTTCTGAAGTCGGTACCTCCTATCTGCTAACTTCTGAAGTCGGTACCTCCAATCTGCTAACTTCTGAAGTCGGTACCTCCAATCTGCCAACTTCTGAAGTCGGTACCTCCAATCTGCTAACTTCTGAAGTCGGTACCTCCAATCTGCTAACTTCTGAAGTCGGTACCTCCAATCTGCTAACTTCTGAAGTCGGTACCTCCAATCTGCCAACTTCTGAAGTCGGTACCTCCAATCTGCCAACTTCTGAAGTCGGTACCTCCAATCTGACAACTTCTGAAGTCAGTACCTCCAATCTGCCAACTTCTGAAGTCTCATCTGAATGTAGTCTGGTACCATTTAAAAGATGTATGGAAGTGTACTGTGTATGGAAGTAGTTATATGAATTTTAAAGATGTAAATAATTCCTTGATCTTTATTATATCTCTCAGGTACAGGACAGACACTTTAAAATAAATGTATTTTTGATACGTTTTTTGTGACTATCTGCTTTTCCATGTATGAATCTGTTATTCAATGTGTTTCTATGGGTTAATAGCAGTAAGGACTATCTGTTATTCAATGTGTTTCTATGGGCTAATAGCAGTAAGGACTATCTGTTATTCACTGTGTTTCTATGGGTTAATAGCAGTAAGGACTATCTGTTATTCAATGTGTTCCTATGGGCTAATAGCAGTAAGGACTATCTGTTATTCACTGTGTTTCTATGGGCTAATAGCAGTAAGGACTATCTGTTATTCAATGTGTTTCTATGGGCTAATAGCAGTAAGGACTATCTGTTATTCAATGTGTTTCTATGGGCTAATAGCAGTAAGGACTATCTGTTATTCACTGTGTTTCTATGGGTTAATAGCAGTAAGGACTATCTGTTATTGAATGTGTTTCTATGGGCTAATAGCAGTAAGGACTATCTGTTATTCAATGTGTTCCTATGGGCTAATAGCAGTAAGGACCGTCTGTTATTCACTGTGTTTCTATGGGCTAATAGCAGTAAGGACTATCTGTTATTCAATGTGTTCCTATGGGCTAATAGCAGTAAGGACTATCTGTTATTCACTGTGTTTCTATGGGCTAATAGCAGTAAGGACTATCTGTTATTCAATGTGTTCCTATGGGCTAATAGCAGTAAGGACTATCTGTTATTCAATGTGTTTCTATGGGCTAATAGCAGTAAGGATTCTCGGTACAATATGACCATCTGAAACCACTTACATAAAAAAGTGTTCTTCGGCTGTCCCCATAGGATAGAACCCTTTTTGGTTCCAGGTAGAACTCTTTTGGGTTCTACATGGAACCCAAGAGAGTTCTACTCGGGAACCGAAAGAGTTCTACCTGGAACCAAAAAAGGGTTCTCCTACGGGGACAGCTGAAGAACCCTTTGTTTTCTAACAGTGTAGCTAGGAATCAGGACACCCAGATCTAACGTACGGGCTAATAGCAGTAGGGCCAAATGCAATGTTTCATCAAATCATTTTATGAAAGCCACCCCAGCTTAGACTTATTAAAACACTTCATATTTATGAACTGCTGTCCATGTGACCATCCTTCAGGGATCCAACGAGAAACATCCTGAAATACTTATTAACAACAGAAGACTTATTTTATTTTTTTTTATTTTTTTTAAAGTGAGGGAGGAACTGAGAAAGACATCGCCTGTGTCCGAAATGGCACCCTGTTTCCTAAATAGTGCACTACTTCTGATAAGAGGCCTATTAAGGGAATAGAGTGCCATTTTGAATGCACCCGCTGTGTAGTTGCTACCAGCGGATCTATGCTGCTGTTACAGCCCAGTTGCATCATGTCAGCCTCACAGAACAGAAGAAGCAGACTCTCCACACATCTTTGCTGACAATGAAACACTGAAGTTGGCAGAAATGTGCTGTGAAACCAGAGCAAAGTGTGCACTTTATGTTGTGAGGCAATCTCCTGGCCCCCCGGCTGTCGACACTGGGCGCCGCTCTCCAATCACCTCTTCTGCTATCACCATCATTATACACCATCACAACATCGTAAGCTAGCACAGATAGTTTCACGCTGTATCGGGATGTCTAGGAGAAGAGAGAGAGGGGGGGGGGGGAGAAAGACAGGGAGAGAGAGAGGGGGGGGGAGAGACAAGGGGGGAGAGAGAGAGGGGGAGAAAGACAGAGAGAGAGACAGAGAGAGACAGAGAGAGAGACAGTAAATCTCAGTAAGACCAAAATAATGGTGTTCCAAAAAAGGTCCAGTCACCAGGACCACAAATACAAATTCAATCTAGACACTGTTGCCCTAGAGCACACAAAAAACTATACATACCTTGGCCTAAACACCAGCTCCACAGGTAACTTCCAAAAAGCTGTGAACGATCTGAGAGACAAGGCAAGAAGGGCCTTCTATGCCATCAAAAGGAACATAAATTTCCACATACCAATTTAGGATTTGGCTAAAAATACTTGAATCAGTCATAGAGCCCATTGCCCTTTATGGTTGTGAGTTCTGGGATCCGCTCACCAACCAAGACTTCAAAAAACAAACACCAAATTGAGACTCTGCATGCAGAATTCTGAAAAAATATCTTCCGTGTACAACGTAGAACACCAAATAATGCATGCAGAGCAGAATTAGGCCGATACCCTCTAATTATCAAAATCCAGAAAAGAGCCGTTAAATTCTACAACCACCTAAAAGGAAGTGATTCACAAACCTTCCATAACAAAGCCATCACCTACAGAGAGATGAACCTGGAGAAGAGTCCCCTAAGCAAGCTGGTCCTGGGGCTCTGTTCACAAACACAAACACACCCTACAGAGCCCCAGGACAACAGCACAATTAGACCCAACCAAATCATGAGAAAACAAAAAGATAATTACTTGACACATTGGAAAGAATTAACAAAAAAACAGAGCAAACTAGAATGCTATTTGGCCCTAAACAGAGAGTACACAGTGGCAGAATACCTGACCACTGTGGCTGACCCAAACTTAAGGAAAGCTTTGACTATGTACAGACCCACAAAATGAGGTGGAAACTGAGCTGCACTTCCTAACCTCCTGCCCAATGTATGACCATATTAGAGAGACATATTTCCCTCAGATTACACAGATCCACAAAGAATTCGAAAACAAATCCAATTTTGATAAACTCCCATATCTACTGGGTGAAATTCCACAGTGTGCCATCACAGCAGCAAGATTTGTGACCTGTTGCCTCGAGAAAAGGGCAACCAGTGAAGAACACACACCATTGTAAATACAATCCATATTTATGCTTA
The DNA here is from genome assembly GCF_057628025.1 of Oncorhynchus mykiss. NCBI lineage: Eukaryota > Metazoa > Chordata > Actinopteri > Salmoniformes > Salmonidae > Oncorhynchus > Oncorhynchus mykiss. The sequence continues at coordinate 94,453,805 of NC_143026.1, read as the reverse complement.
TTTATTTTCCCTTGTGTACTTTAACCATTTGTACATTGTTAAAACACGGTATATATATGTATAATATGACATTTGTAATGTCTTTATTGTTTTGAAACTTCTGTATGTGTAATGTTTACTGTTAATTTGTATTGTTTATTTCACTTGTGTATATTATCAACCTCACTTGCTTTGGCAATGTTAACACGTTTCCCATGCCAATAAAGCCCCTTGAATTTAATTGAATTGACAATTGAGAGAGAGAGAGAGAGAGAGACAACCAGAGAGAGAGATAGAGAGAGAGAGAGAACCAGAGAGAGAGATAGAGAGAGACTCCCAGAGAGAGAGAGATACAGAGAGAGAGGGAGAGAAAGAGAGGGAGGGGGAGAGAGAACACAGAGAGGGAGGGGGAGAGAGGGAGGGGGAGAGAGAACACAGAGAGGGAGGGGGAGAGAGGGAGGGGGAGAGAGAACACAGAGAGGGAGGGGGAGAGAGGGAGGGGGAGGGAGAACACAGAGAGGGAGGGGGAGAGAGGGAGGGGGAGGGAGAAAACAGAGAGGGAGGGGGAGAGAGAACACAGAGAGGGAGGGGGAGAGAGGGAGGGGGAGAGAGAACACAGAGAGGGAGGGGGAGAGAGGGAGGGGGAGGGAGACAACAGAGAGGGAGGGGGAGAGAGAACACAGAGAGGGAGGGGGAGAGAGAACACAGAGAGGGAGGGGGAGAGAGGGAGGGGGAGAGAGAACACAGAGAGGGAGGGGGAGAGAGGGAGGGGGAGGGAGAAAACAGAGAGGGAGGGGGAGAGAGAACACAGAGAGGGAGGGGGAGAGAGAACACAGAGAGGGAGGGGGAGAGAGGGAGGGGGAGAGAGAACACAGAGAGGGAGGGGGAGAGAGAACACAGAGAGGGAGGGGGAGAGAGGGAGGGGGAGAGAGAACACAGAGAGGGAGGGGGAGAGAGGGAGGGGGAGGGAGAACACAGAGAGGGAGGGGGAGAGAGGGAGGGGGAGGGAGAAAACAGAGAGGGAGGGGGAGAGAGAACACAGAGAGGGAGGGGGAGAGAGGGAGGGGGAGAGAGAACACAGAGAGGGAGGGGGAGAGAGAACACAGAGAGGGAGGGGGAGAGAGGGAGGGGGAGGGAGAACACAGAGAGGGAGGGGGAGAGAGGGAGGGGGAGGGAGAAAACAGAGAGGGAGGGGGAGAGAGAACACAGAGAGGGAGGGGGAGAGAGGGAGGGGGAGAGAGAACACAGAGAGGGAGGGGGAGAGAGGGAGGGGGAGGGAGAAAACAAAGAGGGAGGGGGAGAGAGGGAGGGGCAGAGAGAACACAGAGAGGGAGGGGGTGAGAGAGAGAGGGAGGGGGACAGAGAACACAGAGAGGGAGGGGGAGAGAGGGAGGGGGAGGGAGAACACAGAGAGGGAGGGGATGAGAGAGAGAGTGAGGGGGAGAGAGAACACAGAGAGGGAGGGGGAGAGAGGGAGGGGGAGGGAGAACACAGAGAGGGAGGGGGTGAGAGAGAGAGGGAGGGGGAGAGAGAACACCAAGAGGGAGGGGGAGGGGGAGAGAGGGAGGGGGAGGGAGAACACGGAGAGGGAGGGGATGAGAGAGAGAGTGAGGGGGAGGGGGAGAGAGAACACAGCGAGGGAGGGGGTGAGAGAGAACACAGAGAGGGAGGGGGAGAGAGGGAGGGGAGGGAGAACACAGAGAGGGAGGGGAGAGAGGGAGGGGGAGGGAGAACACAGAGAGGGAGGGGGGGAAGAGAACACAGAGAGGGAGGGGGAGAGAGGGAGGGGCAGAGAGAACACAGAGAGGGAGGGGGTGAGAGAGAGAGGGAGGGGGAGAGAGAACACAGAGAGGGAGGGGGAGAGAGAACACAGCGAGGGAGGGGGAGAGAGAACACAGCGAGGGAGGGAGGGAGGGAGAGAGAGAGGGAGGGGGAGAGAGAACACAGCGAGGGAGGGAGGGAGGGAGAGAGAGAGGGAGGGGGAGAGAGAACACAGAGAGGGAGGGGGAGAGAGAACACAGAGAGGGAGGGGGAGAGAGGGAGGGGGAGGGAGAACACAGAGAGGGAGGGGGAGAGAGGGAGGGGGAGGGAGAAAACAGAGAGGGAGGGGGAGAGAGAACACAGAGAGGGAGGGGGAGAGAGGGAGGGGGAGAGAGAACACAGAGAGGGAGGGTGAGAGAGGGAGGGGGAGGGAGAAAACAAAGAGGGAGGGGGAGAGAGGGAGGGGCAGAGAGAACACAGAGAGGGAGGGGGTGAGAGAGAGAGGGAGGGGGACAGAGAACACAGAGAGGGAGGGGGAGAGAGGGAGGGGGAGGGAGAACACAGAGAGGGAGGGGATGAGAGAGAGAGTGAGGGGGAGAGAGAACACAGAGAGGGAGGGGGAGAGAGGGAGGGGGAGGGAGAACACAGAGAGGGAGGGGGTGAGAGAGAGAGGGAGGGGGAGAGAGAACACCAAGAGGGAGGGGGAGGGGGAGAGAGGGAGGGGGAGGGAGAACACGGAGAGGGAGGGGATGAGAGAGAGAGTGAGGGGGAGGGGGAGAGAGAACACAGCGAGGGAGGGGGTGAGAGAGAACACAGAGAGGGAGGGGGAGAGAGGGAGGGGAGGGAGAACACAGAGAGGGAGGGGAGAGAGGGAGGGGGAGGGAGAACACAGAGAGGGAGGGGGGGAAGAGAACACAGAGAGGGAGGGGGAGAGAGGGAGGGGCAGAGAGAACACAGAGAGGGAGGGGGTGAGAGAGAGAGGGAGGGGGAGAGAGAACACAGAGAGGGAGGGGGAGAGAGAACACAGCGAGGGAGGGGGAGAGAGAACACAGCGAGGGAGGGAGGGAGGGAGAGAGAGAGGGAGGGGGAGAGAGAACACAGCGAGGGAGGGAGGGAGGGAGAGAGAGAGGGAGGGGGAGAGAGAACACAGAGAGGGAGGGGGAGAGAGAACACAGCGAGGGAGGGAGAGAGAGAGGGAGAGGGTAGCTAGCTGTAGGTATTGATCAGACTCCCTTCTCATCTTCCTCTATCTCCATCTGATCTAAGTGGGTCATTTATTTAGTGTAGAATTGGTTGAGTAAAAAGTTTGCCAAGGTTCTGCAGTAATTATCTCCATGCCTGTTTCACTGTGCCCAGCAGGGGGTAAATTATCTGGTCTCTTCTTCTCTCCCAACTCCTGGATGCTTTGTGGACGTGCATAATGCATCAGTCCTGTGTTGGAGGGAGCGCCTTAAACATCCCCCCAGTGGATTGGAATAAAGTTGACGCTGCTCTTTGTTTGGAGCAGAGACATAGAAGAGTCTTCATTTGGCAGTGCTGAATCGGAGATTGTTGTAAAGAGAGAGTTAGGCCTTAATTATTTTGGAATGGTTGGTGTTCCGCCTGTTGGATTGGGAACACCTGGGGTGATTTTAGTGGGACACCGCGGCGCCACGCCCGGATACAGATAGGAGAATGGATGTAGGAGAAACGCTCCACAGGGAAAAGTCTTTTAACGATATGACGGGAAACATAGCTTCACACAAAGGTTGAGAAAACACAAAAATAAATAATAATATTTAAATTAAATTAAAGTGAAAATAGTGCATCATTACTAATATAATCAACAACAACTTGATTCACTTGCAGCCCCAAAATCGAATTTAATACTAACTTCTTGCCCTTTGTGCTGTTGTCTGTGCCCAATCATGTTTGTACCATGTTTTGTGCTACTACCATGCTGTGTTGCTACCACGTTGTTGTCATGTTGTGTTGCTACCATGTTGTGTTGTCATGTGTTGTTGTCTTTAGGTCTCTCTTGTTGTGATGAATGTTTTGTCCTATATTTATATTTTATTTATTTAAAAAATGTTAAATACCAGCCCTCGTCCCCGCATGAGGTATTCTGCCTTTTGGTAGGCCGTCATTGTAAATAATGATGTATTCTTAACTGACTTGCCTGGTTAAATCAAATCAAATCAAAATGTAAAAAACAGTTATAATTTTTGGCCAGGATGGAAGGTTGTCTACAATCTGTATAATCTAGGTTGAATCCCAAATGGAACCCTATTGACCCCATGGGTTCTGGTCTAAAGTAGTGCACTAAATAGGGAATATGGTGCCATTTGGGACGAATATATATATATATACAGCGCATGACCTCAGAGAGTCTATCTTATTCCCGCACCAAGGGCCCGAATCATAATCTGAGATAGTAACATAATCTCTCGGTTAACCCAGAACTAAAATCTGGTTTAATTTGGTCAGATGCTCTGAGTTTATGGAGATTAGCATTTCTCTACACCCGTAATAACATCTGATATAATCTGTGTATTTATTATTTTGTGACCAATAACATTTTATTTTAAGTAACACATTTTCTTTATATATATTTTTTTTGCAAGATTTTAGATTTTTAGAAAGCAACATTTAAGTAACGTACAATCAACATCCAAATAAAACGGAAATATTTCATGAACTTCTTTTTCAATAATTAGCTAATTATTAATTATTAATTATTATTTATTAATTATTTTCTTTCTACTACTTTCTGTCATCTAATGTGGGCCCAAATAACACCTTTGTTTGATCATTAAAATAATGAAACATTTAGAATTTGTCAATCAAAACACAATTTATTAGTTGGGGGGGGGGGGGGGTTCATCTGGTTTAAGAAATATGGATGTCATTGACTTCCTGGAGTCAGTTAGCGCTGCGAAACGTAAAAGATTTATCATGTTTTGTAATGACAATTTATTTGACAGGTCACCCTCGTCATCGTTGCTTTTATTTCATAACCTTTATTTAACCGGGCAAGTCGGTTAAAAGCTAACTCTAATTTTATGACAACCTGACAATTACTAACACGTACAGTGTACAGTGCATTCGGAAAGAATTCAGACCCCTTGACTTTTTCCACATTTTGTTACGTTACAGCTTTACTATAAAATGGATTAAATAGTTTTTCCCCCTCAGCAATCTACACACAATACCCCATAATGACATCACAATACCCCATAATGACATCACAATACCCCATAATGACATCACAATACCCCATAATGACATCACAATACCCCATAATGACGAAGCAAAACCCGTTTTTTAGAAATGTATTTAAAAAAAAACTTTAATATCACATTTACATAAGTATTCAGACCCTTTACTCAGTACTTTGTTGGAGCACCTTTGGCAGCGATTACAGTCTTAAGTCTTCTTGGGTATGACACTACAAGCTTGGCACACCTGTATTTGGGGAGTTTCTCCCATTCTTCTCTGCAGATCCTCTCAAGCTCTGTCAGGTTGGATGGGAAGCGTCGCTGTACAGCTATTTTCAGGTCTCTCCAGAGATGTTCGATCAGGTTGAAGTCCGGGCTCTGGCTGGGCCACTCAAGGACATTCAGAGACTTGTCCCGAAGCCACTCCTGCGTGGTCTTGGCCCTTGTACTAGGGTTGTTGTCCTGTTGGAAGGTGAACCTTCGCCCCAGTCTGAGGTCCTGTGGTTGGAGCAGGTTTTCATCAAGGCTCTCTCTGTACTTTGCTCCGTTCATCTTTCCCTCGATCCTGACTAGTCTCCCAGTCACTGCCGTTGAAAAACATCCCCACAGATGTGGCGCTTGGAATTCATGCCAAAGAGTTCAATCTTGTTTTCACCAGACCAGAGAGTCTTGTTTACATGGTATGAGTCCTTTAGGTGCTTTTTGGAAAAGTCAAAGCAGACTGTCATGTGCCTTTTACTGAGGAGTGGCTTCTGTCTGTCCACTCTACCATAAAGGCCTGGTTGGTGGAGTACTGGAGAGAAGGTTGTCCTTCTGGAAGGTTCTCCCATCTCCACAGAGGAACTCTGGAGCTCCGTCAGAGTGACCATCAGGTTCTTGGTCACCTCCCTGACCAAGGCCCTTCTCCCCTGGTTGCTCAGTTTGACCGGGCGGCCAGCTCTAGGAAGAGTCTTGGTGGTTCCAAACTTCTTCCATTTAAGAATGATGGAGGCCAATGTGTTCTTGGGGACCTTCAATGCTGCAGTTATTTTATGGTATCCTTCCCCAGACCTGTGCCTCGACACAATCCTATCACATAGCTTTAAGGTCAATTCCTTCGACCTCATGGCTTCGTTTTTGCTCTGACATACACCTTTTATATAGACAGGTGTGCGCCTTTCCAAATCATGTCCAATCAATTGAATTTACCACAGGTGGACTCCAATTAAGTTGTAGACACATCTCAAGGATGATCAATGGAAACAGGATGCACCTGAGCTCAATTTTGAGTCTCATCGAAAATGGTCTGAATTCTTATGTAAATAAGGTATTTCTGTTTTTATTTTTAATACATTTGCAAAATTTCTAAAAACATGTTTTCGCTTTGTCGTTATGGGGTATTGTGTGTAGATTGATGAGAATAAATATATATTTAATCCATTTTAAAATAAGGCTGTAACTTAACAAAATGTGGAAAAAGTCAAGGGGTCTGAATACTTTCCGTATCTGTACTATAGGCAGACTAAGTTGATTGCGTCTATACAGTACTTAGCCACTGATATAAAGATCCTGAACAGTTATAACTAAAAGTCATAACCATCTCTGGCTCCAGTATCAACTCTGCTCTATCTCAACCCAACGAGCCCACATGGGAAGAGTCTGAGCAGAACACAGTATCAACTCTGCTCTATCTCAACCCAACGAGCCCACACGGGAAGAGTCTGAGCAGAACACAGTATCAACTCTGCTCTATCTCAACCCAACGAGCCCACACGGAAAGAGTCTGAGCAGAACACAGTATCAACTCTGCTCTATCTCAACCCAACGAGCCCACACGGGAAGAGTCTGAGCAGAACACACTATCAACTCTGCTCTATCTCAACCCAACGAGCCCACACGGGAAGAGTCTGAGCAGAACACAGTATCAACTCTGCTCTATCTCAACCCAACGAGCCCACACGGAAAGAGTCTGAGACTATTTATAGAACAACTCTTTTCCTGTCTTCACTCTTTCCTATTACCTCATAGGGCCCACTTGTTACAAAAGATAAAGTTTCAAAACATGTTTGTCTTTTTATCTTTTGCGGGGGAAGGGGGGGGGGGCTTGGCGCTGGAAGGGGGGGGCTTGGCGCTGGAAGGGGGGCTTGACAGGGGAATTCAAATCAAACTTTATTTGCCACATGCGCCGAATACAACAAGTGTAGACTTTACCGTGAAATGCTGACTACAAGCCCTTAACCAACAGTGCAGTTCAAGAAGAAGAAAATATTTACCAAGTAGACTAAAATAAGAAGTAACACAATAAGAATAATGTTAACGAGGCTTTATACAGGGGACACCGGTACTGAGTCAGTGTGGAGGCTTTATACAGGGGACACCGGTACTGAGTCAGTGTGGAGGCTTTATACAGGGGACACCGGTACTGAGTCAGTGTGGAGGCTTTATACAGGGGACACCGGTACTGAGTCAGTGTGGAGGCTTTATACAGGGGACACCGGTACTGAGTCAGTGTGGAGGCTTTATACAGGGGACACCGGTACTGAGTCAGTGTGGAGGCTTTATACAGGGGACACCGGTACTGAGTCAGTGTGGAGGCTTTATACAGGGGACACCGGTACTGAGTCAGTGTGGAGGCTTTATACAGGGGACACCGGTACTGAGTCAGTGTGGAGGGTTTATACAGGGGACACCGGTACTGAGTCAGTGTGGAGGCTTTATACAGGGGACACCGGTACTGAGTCAGTGTGGAGGCTTTATACAGAGGGCACCGGTACTGAGTCAGTGTGGAGGCTTTATACAGGGGACACCGGTACTGAGTCAGTGTGGAGGCTTTATACAGGGGACACCGGTACTGAGTCAGTGTGGAGGCTTTATACAGGGGACACCGGTACTGAGTCAGTGTGGAGGCTTTATACAGGGGACACCGGTACTGAGTCAGTGTGGAGGCTTTATACAGGGGACACCGGTACTGAGTCAGTGTGGAGGCTTTATACAGGGGACACCGGTACTGAGTCAGTGTGGAGGCTTTATACAGGGGGCACCGGTACTGAGTCAGTGTGGAGGCTTTATATAGGGGCACCGGTACTGAGTCAGTGTGGAGGCTTTATACAGGGGGCACCGGTACTGAGTCAGTGTGGAGGCTTTATACAGGGGGCACCGGTACTGAGTCAGTGTGGAGGCTTTATACAGGGGGCACCGGTACTGAGTCAGTGTGGAGGCTTTATACAGGGGGCACCGGTACTGAGTCAGTGTGGAGGCTATATACAGGGGGTACCGGTACCGAGTCAGTGTGGAGGCTATATACAGGGGGCACCGGTACTGAGTCAGTGTGCAGGGGTACAGGTTAGTCGAGGTAATCTGTACATGCAGGTGGGGGCGATGTGACTATGCATAGGTAACAAACAAACAGCGAGTAGCAGCAGTGTACAAGAGGGGGGGGGGGGGGGGGGGGGGCGGTGGAAGGGGGGGTGGCGGGGGAAGGGGGCTTGGCAGTGGAAGGGGGGTGGCGGTGGAAGGTTTCCAGGGGAGAGAGATTTACCTCTAGGGTATGGTCTGTTTCCAGAGGGGAGGGCTTTACCTCTAGGGCATGGTCTGTTTCCAGAAGGGAGGGCTTTACCTCTAGGGCATGGTCTGTTTCCAGAAGGGAGGGCTTTACATCTAGGGCATGGTCTGTTTCCAGAAGGGAGGCCTTTACCTCCAGGGCATGGTCTGTTTCCAGGGGGGAGGGCTTTACCTCTAGGGCATGGTCCTTCTCAAGGTTTCATTCTACCCAGGTCCTTGCCGTTGTCATTAAAAAATATTTTGAGGGTTGGGCTGGAGAAATGTAACCACTCTCAAATTCATAGGCAGAGCTATGGATGCAAGGACTGACCATCCATGATATAACAATTATAGTTTTAGCCATGTTTAGAGGCTATATAGTGTTGTTGTTTTTTTTTTTACATATACTTTGTTTACATACATTGGAGTTAAACAAGGTTACATTTTGGTTTCTGACGGGGTACGACAGTTGAACTAAGCTCATTTTTATTTTTTTCAATTGTACCTTCATTTAACCAGGCAAGTCAGTTAAAGGACAAATTCTTATTTACAACGACGGCCTACCAAATGGCAAAAGGCCTCCTGCGGGGACGGGGGCCTGGGATTAAAAATAAATAAATCAAAATATAAATATAGGACAAAACACACATCACGACATGAGAGACAACACAACACTACATAAAGAGATTATAAGTAATATCCTTCAAGAATCATTGGGTACATTTCATTAATTCATAAGTAAAAAAAATAAATAGATGGATGAAACAACTGCACATTGCCCCTTTAAATTTTGACTCTATTAGGAACGAGCTTAATAACGGTGTCTTAGATGATTTATTTTTAAACAACATTCATCCTACCCTGGTAATCTATGCAAAACATACCATTTACTTTCAGACTAATCTAATTCCAGATGTTTTACTAAACGTTGTCCCCTTGTCTCCCCAGCCCAGCAGATGTTCCTCCTATGCCAGGGAGTGAGTCGGGTGAGAGAAGAGGCAGGACAGTCCACGATGCGGAGCCACCATAACCACAGCTACCCAGGTGGGCTAGATCCCAGTCATACCATATGCCTGGTCACAGATCTGTTTGTTCACTCATCGTTACGCCAAGGAGTAACACAAACAGATCTGGGACCAGAGTAATCATACCACCCTACTCATTTAAACGCATATCTCAAGTCCACAAACTATTTCTATAAATATGTTTTTATTTTTTTTTATTTTTTTTGCGGTCTGTATTGATAATTGATATTGTAACCAGAGAAGACACTAAGTAGGCTGCAACATGGGGTTATGTGCTCAGTGATCACAGCCTCAACATCCCAAATGGCACCCTAAGTCCCTATATAGTGCACTAGGTTTTTACCAGAGCCCCTATGGGAATAGATAAGGAATAGGGAACCATTTAGTCTCCTCTTCAGTAACCATCTTAAAGAGCAGAGGTCAGTATTTGGAGCCTGGTTGGAAGGACATGAATCAGCTGAAGCCAGTCCCACTTAAGGAAGCGGAGACAGAGTAGTGACACACAGCAGTAGTGTAGGATAACAGGCAGTACTGAGGGCTGCTGCTCAATGCCCGGCTCCACTCCACACAACACTAAAGACAAAAACAAGTCGTGTTCACTTACAGAAAAGGAAGGACAGACTAAGTATGTCATGTCAACAATAAAAAATAAAATAAATGAGGAGGCCACCCTAGCTGTCGCTCAGTTTAGACTCTTTAATAAAGAGCCAGGCTGGATCTAAGAAAAAGGACCAGACGGAACGACGTTTATAAAGTCAGAAAGTATTTTAATGTTGTTGTTGTTGTTGTTGTTGTTTTCCAATTCAAAGAGAGTAGAGCAACGTAAAAGGAATAGTACGGTGAAAGGGATTCAATTGCCTACGTCAATAATACAATTAAATTGTCCCCCATACATTGCATTCATCTTATTCATTTTTCATACTTAAAAAAAAAAAAAAATGACTTTCTTAAAATAAACGTTTTAATCCATAATCGATTGCACAAAAAAAAAGTGGACGGGTTAAGTTTTAAAAAGCTGAGAAAAAAAGAGGCTTTTTGCTCAGTCAGACAGACAGGTCACTCACTAGATGTGGCCGTTAATGGCTGAAAAAGATCCTCATGGAAACCGCTAGAACATTAACAAGGAAATGCCAGGAAAGCCCTTTATGCAAAGTTAAGGTTATTATAAAGCATGAGGTTACTAAAGCACTTTGTGTCAACTACTGACGTAAAAAAGGACTTTTAAAAAGAAATGTGATTACGTGGTTATTATGCCTATTTGTAAACAGATAATAAACAAATGATACAAAATCGCCTAAAATAGACATTAAAGATAAATGTTTTTATATATAAAAAAAGGATTGTTAGCTTTAATACCCATAAAGCAAATTAGCCGAAAGGCCTTTGCTTTAGGCATAACTTCAATAACTAATCAATCAAATAGGAAGTAAAATATAAAGGTAATGCATAAGGTTTACTATAACGCGCTGATCACGCAGTAGCCTAATGTCACAAAGTGGGATCTGTATTTGAAAGTTGCCATGCAACAAAAGCAAATCTTAATTCGATAGGCAGAATTGTGCCAGGCGCATTGATTTGCAATATTCACTTGCCACAATGTTGCGCACTTCATATAATTTGTGGCGTACTGTCTGTTGGACATGTTCAGCCTACAATTCATCACACAAAGTGACCGCATGACTAGTCGACGCATTGATGATTCTCCATCCATTCGGAAGCGTCCGGCCTATAATTTCAGTAAATTATTTCAACTGATTTGGATCCACATCTAAATAGAATTTTTGAAAAAAAAATAGGCTTATTTATATTTCACGATTTGAAAGGACTATATTTTGCCTTGTGAGAGAGTGCATTACATAGGTCTACACTGTTTATTTAGGAGCGCTAGAGTTCATTTAAAGGGTTTGACATTCAGGGTTGGCCTTGGCCTTGACTCAACGACCTGAGTGGTTTCCATACACTTCAAACACTATGCTAATTGAATCACATTAACAATCCGCTCCAATCGCTCTGATTTGGAATAACAATGATGACCATTAAAATGTTGGATTATTCTAATATTCTAATAATCAGTCTAAACCTATTTGCCCTATTATTATGTTTTCTCCTATTTTGGGGTGGCAGGTGGTTGGAGCGTTGGGCCAGTCACCGAAAGGTTGCTAGATCATAAACATATGATAAATATGATAAACATATGTCGTGTGTTCTTAACTGACTTACCTACTAGTTAAATAAAGATTTTTTAAAAATATATAAACGCAGTCAATAACGTTTAGTGGAGGGTTATGCTGCAGTTTCCATCTGTGTATAAGGCCCAGTCATGCCTCATATATATCCTAATTTAGCCTTTTTGTCTTGATTGATTTGAAGGCTAAATGGCACTTCGCAGGTAGACTTAAGTTTGTGTGGCATTTAAGAATTAATTATAAATAAGTAATTTTATTCCAACACTATGCCTATGGTTTTTCATTCGCACGTTGACCATGTCAACCCTATTTAAATTAGGTAAATGTACTGCTTTTGGCTATATTGCCCATCATTGGCTGCTGCCTTACGTAAGAGAGAGAGAGAGAGAGAAAGAGAGAGAGAGAGAGAGAGAGAGAGAGAGAGCGCAAATAGTTCATGCTTTGCATAGCAGCGGACGGTGGCGATTATAGCATTAACCAGTTGTTAACCTATACATTGTGTGATCAATCTGACCGCAATCAGGCAGGTTGGAATTTATTGTCCTGTATCTTGCCCTGGAGGCAGCTCTGCAGAGTGGTCACTAGAAGGCAAAGCCACAAAGTCATAACAGCGGATTTGAAACCTAACCTTAACCATAACCCCACTGCTAACCCAAATACCTAACCCTACACTTTTTTTTTCATACGTTTTTACGGTATAGACACTTTTGACTTTGCAGCTGGCCAATCTAGCGGAAATTGTTGGTGTTCTGCCTCCTGGGCAAGATTCACGAAAATAAACACCAATCTGCGGTAATAACCTAAGTCTAAAGCATATTTTTCCGATAAACCTGGCATAAACAGTCAAAAGCAACAAAAAGGCTACAGCAACGGGAAATCCCAGTGATGAAGATTGTGTTTTAAAACACAATGTCTTTGGTTCACAAATATAATCTCATCCTAAACAAACCCTTGTGATGATATGCCAGCAGACAGTCCACAGCAATGAAGGTAGAACTGCGGTTTAAAAATAAAAAAAAACATTCCCCCGCAGGAGAAGCAAAATAAAAGATTATAATATCACAACAAATAGGCCTACGCAACGCATGTCCGTGTGAATAAGCACTCCAGTTAGGTTCTGTGTAAATGATTTATGTGGGTTTCACACAGGCAACGAAAGGACGGACACTGCTTATGTCATAGAATAGCAAATTAGTTCAGAGAATTTAGGGGCTGGGTTTAGAGGCGTGGTGACGTAGACATCTCGTTTTCCCCATGTGACCGTCTAGGTCTGGTACAATCCAAAAGTAGGGGGAATAAAAAACTCAACACTCGATTTCTCTTCAAATACATCAAAAATATAACAATATTTGTAAATAATTTCATTTAAAATTTGTATTACACTTGTTCCACAATTTATGTTGTACAATATGCACGAAAATAAAAATGTCAGAAAGATGATTTCTCAACTAGCATTAAAACCTGACTCTCCCCTGCCCGCTGAAAGTGGTATCGCCACAAGCTCAAATTCCGAGAATTGAGCTCCTCTGATTCTTAGAACTGGGGGTTCTTAGAAGTGGTGATGCAAGAAGTTTCTAGGAAAGCAATACCAGGTGATTTTTTTTAAAATTCCTTTTTGCCTATGTAATTTGGCGCGAAGTTGTGCTCTATTGCAGGTGTTGGTGTGTGTCTGAGTGTGTTTTATAATGTGATTTTTGACGGGTTTGAGCGCATTCTTTTAGCGGGTGACATCTGCTCTTGACACAGCTTCTGCCTGTATAATATTTCGCTGTCTTCCCTTCACTCTCTACGGCTCTGTTCGCCTTGTGTCGGTTTGACAGTAGAGGCTTTAAAAAAAAATGGACTGTGCTGATCGCAAAACAGAAATGAGATTAGGTGGTTATTCTGTTAGACTGACTAGTGTGCTGGAATACCAGCAATAAACAAGTTGTTTAGTTTGACTAAGTGCTGCCGTCTTATATATTCTTAGCAAACCTAAGTATAGCTCTAACCTGGGTGGATTTTGCAACTGTGTTCACCTAATTGTGATTGTATTAATAACAGCGGTGTACATATACATGATTCTGTTTATTTATAACGTGATTCCCACAGACATAATTAAATAGCCTAACTTGCACAGTGTTGCAGATAGGCAGGGGTATGTGTGTCAAGGGTGTTAAGATACATTGTTTTAGATATCCAGGCAGTCTAGAAGGAGGGAAAAAAGTCAAATTGAACAATCGTTACTGAACGAGCACGTTGGGATCTGGTTGCACGAGATATTGATCGTCTTGTCTCGCGGTTACCCCCCCCACACCACCCCCCTCACCACCCCCCTCACCTCCTCCACGGAAATGTTATTGTTTGTAGTTTGTAACGTTCCGCTTCTGCACAGACCAGCATATGCGCACGTTGGTACCTGCATGCGATCTGTCTGGAGACAGGGGACTTAAACCGATACAATGTCGCATTGAATTGAGTGATTAACAGCTACAATGTTGCAGTGATTGAGTGCTTATAGCGGATGCAATAAACATGTATTTGATTGCTAAGCTTCAATGCAAGGAGTCGTGCGTAAAATAGTATTGTTGAAGTGTTGGCCTAGCTAGGCTAAGGGTCTGAAAGTAGGCTATGAATAAAGAGCGAGAAAAGGTTACTATATATGAATGTGATTGAAAAAGTGAATAACTGAAAATAATTGACAAAATTGGTCTGATATGACGTGTGTCGCTAAAGCAGTAGTCGTAGGTGGGTTATAGCCTATATATGACCACCGTGGTTACTTCAACCTGTGTATAGATTCTTTATTTAAAGTTCATATCGAGAGGAGTCAAGTGACAGCCTGAGACACTGAGACACCGGGTTGAGACGGAGTGCTACATCTGTGTCCAATGTGTTTGCGTGTTATTGAACCGGTTGGCTCCACGTGTTGTTCCACGTGAAGAAACTGTCAGTTTTAACAATTTATTACATGGGGTTGGACGGAAAGAACTGAGGCTAGTAGTAAATTACCCGTTTGAAATTCGCAGACTGTAGCTGAAACATAAACTATGCCAAAAGTATTTTCAAAATATGCTGAAGTCTTGTGGATTGCGCTGTGTTATTGCCATAACGTGTTCTCCTGCGTCTGACTACCCGCTATTTATATCGCTGAAGATCACACACACTTCTGGGCTAATATAGTCATGATCAGACGTATCAACTTCTACAGTAAATTCATGACATCTTCTGGTAGAATTTGACGTATCATATTTTTAAATTCATGGGGACATTTTTGCCGTTTAATCTACCGTTAAATGCATAAAAAAATGTAAACTCGGATTATTATTATTACTACTATTATTATCGTTACTACTATACTATAATCATTCCAATGTTCTCTGGCAGTCAACAGTTCATTTACATCTGCCAACTCTTGTCTGGAATATGCTCAAACTGTTTTGTCCATTGTGAATAAGTAAATAAACTAGTGATAGACTACGGGTTGTATATTAACGATATAACGGGGAAATGAAGGCTACGTATTTTGGCGTGTGTTGTTGGTTCAGAGGGCGAAAAAATGATCAAGTTCGAATCCAATACGGAATGTTCAGCACGTAAGAAATGCCCAGATGGCATTATATTATTTAAAGACACGCCAGCCTGGTTTCCTAGTCTAGACGTAACATAGTAAACGTAAATCCAGGATGACATAAATTAGTATCATATGCTGTGCATGGTTCCAATAAAACAGAAGGTTACATAAGGGGAAAAGGGTGGTTGGGTGGGCATGTAACACAAACATCCAGAAACCCAAAGGTTGTGCATGTTTGAATGTCATCACAGACAATTTGAGCTAATTAGCCACTTTGCAACTACTTAGCATGATAGCTAACCCTTCCTTAACCAACAGCCTAGCTAATGTTAGCCACCTAGCAAACGTTAGCCACAACAAATTGCAATTCGTAACATATCATACAAAAATGATGGACATCGACTAATACATACCTCACAAAACGTAACATATTGTACTAATTGGAGTGTGGCCCAGATTTACCTTTACTTTGTTATGTCTAACCCTGAGTCCAGGTTGGACACGTCCCCTACAATAAGTCATAGCCTGTGTGTCAAAGTCAGGTGTGTTGTGATGCACGGTGTAGGCTACTGTACTCAAGGGAAGAAGACTCCTACACCTGGTGCTTGCATTTCTCAACTATATATCCTAAATTGTTCCCACGTCATGTTTCCATGCCGAATGACAGTGTGCTGCTATGAGACATTACATCATGTAGGCTAGGCTGCTGCCACAGAACCATACAGAACCAGTGTGTTACTGCAGAATGCTTGAGTTTAATTTGATTGAATAAGGGTTCAGGTTAAAAAAATATTCTAAATTCATGTTTGAATGCCAGCAATAACAAAATCAAGTGTTTTCCCACTTTCGGGAACAAGTGTGGCCGCCCAGAAAATGTGTCTTGAAAGCTCCATAGTTTATTTACTCTGTTCAATGGTGCCGCCTAGTGGTTGAAAAGTTCCACTGCAATCAGACAATATTGGTGAGGGTGGTGAGTGTTTCTATTATTAGAATAACCAATACATTAAACCAGTGCAAAATGACAATCACCCCAGCCTTCATAAAAGTTGCCATGCTTTATCTTGTATAAGAATTTGTTCTTAATTAACTGACTTGCCTAGTTAAATAAAGGTTACATTTAAAAAAATGTGTATATATATTTATATCACAACATTCATTTTATTCAACCCTGTTCCTGGAGAGCCTGCTGTAGGTTTTCTTCACTCCAACCCTAACACACCTGATTGTAATGGTTTAGCTGGTCGATAAGCTGAATCAGGTTTAGTTATAACTAGGGTTGGTGCAAAAATCTACAGAAGGGGTAGTTTCGCGGAACATGGTTGGAGAGCCCTGCAATTTGGTCCATATTCCAACCGGGTTTCACCACCAAGATACTACTTGGTGGTTATTCATTAAATTAAATATCGGAGCTGTATATAACCCTGTTGTATGTCTGTCCATGGCTCTGAATACAATTTGTTTAACTTTTTATTTTTTTCCCCCCCGCCAGAGCTTGACAAGATGGCTTGTGCAGCAGACAGCTGTATCCAATTCACGCGTCACGCCAGCGACGTGCTGCTGAACCTCAACCGGTTGCGGAGCCGGGACATCCTCACAGATGTCACCATCCTGGTCAACAGACAGCAGTTCCGCGCTCATAAGACTGTCCTCATGGCCTGCAGGTGTGTTGACTCCCAAGCCCCAGTATGTGTACCAGTCTGTGTCATCATGCCTGTCCTCATGGCCTGCAGGTGTGTTGTGTACACGTGACTCTTAGACGGCATCCCAAATGGCACTCTGTTCCCCCCCGCGTAGTGCACTCTGTTCCCCCCGCGTAGTGCACTCTGTTCCCCCGCGTAGTGCACTCTGTTCCCCCCGCGTAGTGCACTCTGTTCCCCCCGCGTAGTGCACTCTGTTCCCCCCGCGTAGTGCACTCTGTTCCCCCCGCGTAGTGCACTCTGTTCCCCCCGCGTAGTGCACTCTGTTCCCCCGCGTAGTGCACTCTGTTCCCCCCGCGTAGTGCACTCTGTTCCCCCCGCGTAGTGCACTCTGTTCCCCCCGCGTAGTGCACTCTGTTCCCCCCGCGTAGTGCACTCTGTTCCCCCCCGCGTAGTGCACTCTGTTCCCCCCGCGTAGTGCACTCTGTTCCCCCCGCGTAGTGCACTCTGTTCCCCCCGCGTAGTGCACTCTGTTCCCCCCGCGTAGTGCACTCTGTTCCCCCCGCGTAGTGCACTCTGATTCCCAGTGGGGTAAAGTACTTGAGTAAAAATACTTTAAAGTACTACTTAATTATACTAAAAAGATAGAAACGCAACATGCAACAATTTCTAAGATTTTACTGCGTTACAGTTCATATGAGGAAATCAGTCAATGGAAATAAATTCGTTAGGTCCCAATCAGTAAATTCCTCGTGACTGGGAATACAGATAACCATCTGTTGGTCACAGATGCCTTTAAAAAAAAAAGTACAGTAGGGTCATGGATCAGAAAACCAGTCAGTATCTGATGTGACGACCATTTGCCTCATGCAGTACGACACATCTCCTTCACAGAGTTGATCAGGCTGTTGATTGTGGCCTGTGGAATGTTGTCCCCACTCCTCTTCAATGGCTGTGCAAAGTTATGGATATTGGCGGGAACTGGAACACGCTGTCTTACGTGTCACTCCAGAGCATCCCAAACATGCTCAATGGGTGACATGTCTGGTCAGTATGCAGGCCATGGAAGAACTGGGACATTTTCAGCTTCAAGGAATTAAGTACATGTTGTTGCGTCATGGGGCCGTGCATTATCATTCTGAAACATGAGGTGATGGTGGTGGATGAATGGCACGACAATGGGGCCTCAGGATCTCTGGTCATCCCTACTGCCTCTGATCTGGAGGACTCAGTAAACAGAGAACAATCCCTGGTCATCCCTACTGCCTCTGGTCTGGAGGACTCAGTAAACAGAGAACATCCCTGGTCGTCCCTACTGCCTCTGATCTGGTGGACTCACTAAACAGAGAACATCCCTGGTCATCCCTACTGCCTCTGATCTGGAGGACTCAGTAAACAGAGAACAATCCCTGGTTATCCCTACTGCCTCTGATCTGGTGGACTCACTAAACGGAGAACATCCCTGGTCATCCCTACTGCCTCTGATCTGGAGGACTCACTAAACATAGAACAATCCCTGGTCATCCCTACTGCCTATGATCTGGAGGACTCACTAAACAGAACAATCCCTGGTCATCCCTACTGCCTCTGATCTGGAGGACTCAGTAAACAGAGAACAAACCCTTGTCATCTCTACTGCCTCTGATCTGGCGGACTCACTAAATTCAAATCTTGGTTTGTAAATGATTGAGGGTGCCCCTGGCTATCCGTAAATAAACAAAACAAGAAAATGGTGCCGTCTGGTTTGCTTAATATAAGGAATTTGAGATACTTAAGTATAATTTAGCAATTACATGTTACTTTTGAGACATACACTACTGTTCAAAAGTTTGGTCACTTCAAAGATGTCCTTGTATTTTAAAGATAAGCACATTATTTGACCATTAAAACATCAAATTGATCAGAAATACAGTGTAGACATTGTTAATGTTGTAAATTACTATTTTAGCTGGAAACTACCAAAATGTTAAATTTTTTTCAATGGAATATCTACATAGGCATACAGAGGCCCATTATCAGCATCCATCACTCCTGTGTTCCAATGGCACGTTGTGTTAGCTAATCCAAGTTTATCATTTTAAAAAGGCTAATTGATCATTAGAAAACCCTTTTGCAATTATGTTAGCACATCTGAAAACTGTTGTTCTGATTAAAGAAGCAATCAAACTGGCCTTCTTTAGACTAGTTGAGTATCTGGAGCATCAGCATTTGTGGGTTCGATTCTTGTTCTGAAAAATGAAGGCTATTCCATGTGAGAAATTGCCAAGAAATAGAAGATCTCGTACAACACTGTGTACTACTCTCTTCACAGAACAGCGCACACTGGCTCTAACCAGAATAGAAAGAGTGGGAGGCCCCGGTGCACAACTGAGAAGAGTAAAACTCAGCAAAAAAAAGAAATGTCCCTTTTTCAGTTCCCTGTCTTTCAAAGATAATTCGTAAAAATGCAAATAACTTCACAGATCTTCACTGTAAAGGGTTTAAACACTGTTTCCCATGCTTGTTCAATGAACCATAAACAATTAATGAACATACACCTGTGGAACGATCGTTAAGACAATAACAGCATGCAGATGGTAGGCAATTAAGGTCACAGTTATGAAAACTTAGGACACTAAATAGGCTTTTCTACTGACTCTGGAAAAACACCAAAAGAAAGATGCTCAGGGTCCCTGCTCATCTGCGTGAACGTGCCTTAGGCATGCTGCAAGGAGGCATGAGGACTGCAGACGTGGCCAGGGCAATAAATTGCAATGTCCATACTGTGAGACGCCAAAGACAGCACTACAGGATGAAAGGACGCACAGCTGATCATCCTCGCAATGGCAGACCACATGTAACAACACTTGCACAGGATTGGTACATCCAAACATCACACCTACGGGACAGGTGCAGGATGGCAACAACAGCCCAAGTTTCACCAGGAACACACAATCCCTCCATCAGTGCCCAGACTGTCCACAATAGGCTGAGAGAGCCTGGACTGAGGGCTTGTAGGCCTGTTGTAAGGCAGGTCCTCACCAGACATCACCGGCAACAACGTCGCCTATGGGCACAAGGTCAATGTCGCTGGACCAGACAGGACTGGCAAAAAGTGCTCTTCCTGACATGACCCTCCAAGCATGACAATGCCACCAGCCATACTGCTCGTTCTGTCCGTGATTTCCTGCAAGACAGGAATGTCAGTGTTCTGCCATGGCCAGCAAAGAGCCCGGATCTCAATCCTATTGAGCACGTCTGGGACCTGTTGGATCGGAGGGTGAGGGCTAGGGCCATTCCCCCCAGAAATATTCGGGAACTTGCAGGTGCCTTGGTGGAAGAGTGGAGTAACATCTCACAGCAATAACTGGCAAATCTGGTGCAGTCCATGAGGAGGAGATGCACTGCAGTACTTAATGCAGCTGGTGGCCACACCAGATACTGACTGTTACTTTTGATTTTGACCCACCCTTTGTCAAGGGACACATTATTCAATTTCTGTTAGTCACATGTCTGTGGAACATGTTCAGTTTGTAACAGTTGTTGAATCTTGTTGTGTAAATATTTGTATGAACACATGTTAAGTTTGCTGAAAATAAACAGTTGACAGTGAGAGGACGGTTTTTTTTTGTTGCTGAGTTTACAGAAACAGACAAAGAAAAGTAAAGATTAAGATGGGCAAAAGAACACAGACACTGGACAGAGGAACTCTGCCTAGAAGGCCAGCATCCCGGAGTCGCCTCTTCACTATTTAATGAAGCTGCCAGTTGAGGACTTGTGAGGCGTCTGTTTCTCAACCTAGACACTCTAATGTACTTGTTCTCTTGCTCAGTTGTGCACCGGGGCCTCCCACTCTATCTATTCTGGTTAAAGCCTGTTTGCGCTGTTCTGTGAAGGGAGTAGTACACAACGTTGTACGAGATCTTCAGTTTCTTGGCAGTTTCTCGTATGGAATAGTCTTCATTTCTCAGAACAAGAACAAGAATACTGACAAGTTTCAGAAGAAAGTTATTTGTTTCTATCTATTTTGAGCCTGTAATCAAACCCACAAATGCTGATGCTCCAGATACTCAACTAGTCTAAAGGCCAGTTTTATTGCTTCTTTAATCAACACAACAGTTTTCAGCTGTTCTAACATAATTGCAAAAGGGTTTTCTAAGGATCAATTAGCCTTTTCAAATGATCAACTTGGATTAGCTAACACAACGTGCCATTGGAACACAGGAGTGATGGTTGCTGATAATGGGCCTCTGTACGCCTATGTAGATATTCCATTAAAAATCTGCCGTTTCCAGCTACAATAGTCATTTACAACATTAACAATGTCTACACTGCATTTCTAATCAATTTGATGTTGTTTTAATGGACAAAAAAACTACATTTTTAAGTGACCCCAAACTTTTAGTTTAGGTATACATGTATTTTAAAAACAATACATTAAGACTTTTGCTGAAGTGGTGTTTTACTGGGTATTTCTGCAGTGGCATAGGGAAACCAACCCTGTTACATAGGGAAACCAACCCTGTTACATAGGGAAACCGACCCTGTTACATAGGGAAACCGACCCTGTTACATAGGGAAACCAACCCTGTTACATAGGGAAACCAACCCTGTTACATAGGGAAACCAACCCTGTTACGTAGGGAAACCAACCCTGTTACGTAGGGAAACCGACCCTGTTACATAGGGAAACCGACCCTGTTACATAGGGAAACCGACCCTGTTACGTAGGGAAACCAACCCTGTTACATAGGGAAACCAACCCTGTTACATAGGGAAACCAACCCTGTTACATAGGGAAACCAACCCTGTTACATAGGGAAACCAACCCTGTTACATAGGGAAACCAACCCTGTTACATAGGGAAACCAACCCTGTTACATAGGGAAACCAACCCTGTTACGTAGGGAAACCAACCCTGTTACGTAGGGAAACCGACCCTGTTACATAGGGAAACCGACCCTGTTACATAGGGAAACCGACCCTGTTACATAGGGAAACCGACCCTGTTACATAGGGAAACCGACCCTGTTACATAGGGAATAGTGTGGCATTTTGGATGCAGACTCTGTCCCGCACACTTTGCATGTTGCTGTTGATACTTAAAGTCCCCCCTCGTGCTCTGTGTGTGTGTGTGTCCCTCGTGCTCTGTGTGTGTGTGTCCCTCGCGCTCTGTGTGTGTGTGTCCCTCGCGCTCTGTGTGTGTGTGTCCCTCGCGCTCTGTGTGTGTGTGTCCCTCGCGCTCTGTGTGTGTGTGTCCCTCGCGCTCTGTGTGTGTGTGTCCCTCGCGCTCTGTGTGTGTGTGTCCCTCGCGCTCTGTGTGTGTGTGTCCCTCGCGCTCTGTGTGTGTGTGTCCCTCGCGCTCTGTGTGTGTGTGTCCCTCGCGCTCTGTGTGTGTGTGTCCCTCGCGCTCTGTGTGTGTGTGTCCCTCGCGCTCTCTGTGTGTGTGTCCCTCGCGCTCTCTGTGTGTGTGTCCCTCGCGCTCTGTGTGTGTGTGTGTGTGTGTGTGTGTGTCCCTCGCTGTACTGAACACGATGCTTCCTCTCTCTCTAGTGGGTTGTTCTACACTATATTTACGGACTCTCTGAAGTGTAACCTGAATGCCATCAGTCTGGACCCCAAGGTGGACCCCGAGGGGTTTACCATCCTGCTGGAGTTCATGTACACCTCTAGACTGACGCTGAAGGAGAGTCTGATCATGGCGATCATGAACACAGCCATCTACCTACAGATGGATCACGTTGTGGACACCTGCCACAGATTCATCAAATCCAGGTATTTGGATGATGGGGGGGGGGGGGGTGTATATGATATAAGAAGGGAGACTCAACTTACAATCAAATTGTATTTGTCACATGCCTTTGTAAAAGAACAGGTGTAGACGAACAGTGAAAAGCAGATAATAAAACCAGGAATAACTGGAGGTATAAAGATACACAAGGAGTAACGTTAACGTGGTTATATATATATATATATACGGTTTTACCAGTAAGATCAGCTGCTGGGTGTATCGTGGAATGAAAACAACATCAATGTTCTGTGGTCGGAGGCGATAAGATGGCCGCCGGCCCTGCACCCTTACGTTGGTCTGTCTTTCTCACTCGATTTAAGAAGACATTTCTATTTGCAAATGAGGACCTGTCAAGAGACGTGCACAGCAGAGAAACACATTGGTGTGATTTGGTTGTGGACCGGGAAGGAATGTAGCATATGTTTCTGGTATCCTTCTGCCCTGTTCAGGTTCTGTCGTCTCACTCGTCTTCCTCTTTCTCCTCAGCGACCCTGGCCAGGCCAACAAGCTGCCCAGAGATGAGTTCTTGGTCAGCCCCTTGCTTTTACCTCAGGGCGTCCATGCATACCGGCCCCACGATGTGGTCGACAACCTGCCCGGCCGGGTCGGCCCCTTCAGAGACGGGAGGCCCTACGCCTCCAGCATGTTCAACGGGGTCAATTCCCCCAGCAACTACCACCTCTACGGTCAGTTCCCCGTCCAGGGGTTCCCTTTCCCTCTCTGCAAGCTGACAGACGCCAAAAATAACTTTGCTGACTTCTCTAAAGGCGGGATCCACCACAAGCACTGTTCCCCCCCGGACACGGGCAGCGCCATGAGGGTTGATTACAGCCGAGCGGTGAGCGGGGGCTCGGCCAGCATCCACCATACAGCCAGCTACGTCTCCTCCAGGGAGGAGGAGATGAGGAAGGAGAGCCATGACGGAGGGGTCAGCCAGGCTGGTGGGGTGGGAGGCTCTAGGAAGAGAGCGTTTGCCACGGCGGGCCACAAGCAGCAGATAATGGTTCTGGGTAAGGAGCACGGTCCTCAGACGACAGAGGAAGACACGAGCCAGCAGCACTACCCTCTGGGGATCTCCTCAGCCGGACGGAAAGGCCTGATGAGCAGTCCTCAGAGCCCGCTCAAATCGGACTGCCAGCCTAACTCCCCCACCGAGTCCAGCAGCAGTAAGAACGCAGGTCTCTCCCAGGCCGGCCGGTGTGGTGCCCTGCCCCTACAGGGCAGCCAGGATCCCAAGGCACGCAACTGGAAGAAATACAAGTTCATAGTTCTGAACCAGAGCGCCACCAAGGAGGAGGATACTGGGCCGCAGGAGGTGGTGGTCCCCTCCCCCCAGCGCCTGGGTCTGCCCCCCTACCCCCAGCCCTCTGACTCGGAGCACCTGGACACGCAGGCCAACGCCAACATCAGCGAGCACGGAGAGGATCTGCTTGTTCCACAGGCCTCCCGACTCAACAACATCATCAACAGGTAACGTCTACAGTCACACTGGACGAATCAAACACTAAACTACAACTCTAGCATAAACACTGGACGAATCAAACACTAAACTACAACTCTAGCATAAACGCTGGACCAATCAAACACTAAACTACAACTCTAGCATAAACACTGGACGAATCAAACACTAAACTACAACTCTAGCATAAACACTGGATTGTTTACAGCTTTATCTATTCGAGATGCTTTTGTTTTCCCTTTCATGAATTGAAAAGTGTTAGTGATTCATTTAAAGAAATATATAATAAAATTGCCATCAAAAGTATTGCTCAATGAAACTCTCCGCAGTGCACCTCTGTGTCCGCCATCCAGCCCATTTCAAACATTTCTAAAGCTTTTTCTACCATCGCGGCAGGGCCCTAGACGACTGCCTTCCGACTGTCGCCTGTAGCCTCTTTCTCTCTCTGCCCCCTTGTCTTGCGGCTGTATTGTTGTCGTGCGGAGGAATGATGTCTGACACACAACCGTTTGTATCTCCAGAGCTCTGGAGGGATCACAGAGGAGCGCTGACAGCCACTCCTCTGTCTACATCAGCCACTTAAAGTGCACCTCCTGTGGTGCCCCGCCCCCGCAGCACTCTGAAGTGTGTCCCAACACCCCGGCTTCCTGTTTAGCGGAGGACATGATGTCAGAGTTACACTCGGAGTACTCAGACTCCAGCTGTGGTGAGTATGTAATGGATGTGAAACGGCTCGCTTAGTTAGCGGTGGTACACGCTGCTTTTTAAAACGCCGAATTGAGTCGCAAATGGCGCCCTATTCCCTATCTAGTGCACTACTTTTCAGCAGAGCCCTATATCGGGGAAACTAGTGCACTACTTTTCAGCAGAGCCCTATATCGGGGAAACTAGTGCACTACTTTTCATCAGAGCCCTATATAGGGAAACTAGTGCACTACTTTTCAGCAGAGCCCTATATAGGGAAACTAGTGCACTACTTTTCAGCAGAGCCCTATATAGGGAAACTAGTGCACTACTTTTCATCAGAGCCCTATATCAGGAAACTAGTGCACTACTTTTCATCAGAGCCCTATAACAGGGAAACTAGTGCACTACTTTTCAGCAGAGCCCTATATCGGGGAAACTAGTGCACTACTTTTCAGCAGAGCCCTATATCGGGGAAACTAGTGCACCACCGATGCGTTGTCTTGGTGTGACCCTGGTTCTCACAGCAGGAAAATAATCCCGCGGCAACAGGACATGAATTATTTACGTGGATTATAATTAAATGGACATTTCTGTAGGGGTTAACAAATGTTTTCATTAGGTCAAGTCTGACATAAAAAAAAAAAAAGTAGAAATGACAAACATTAGAAGCCTCTTTAAACCTTTAAATTACACTACAATTTGTATTTTCTTTCTGCACACCGAAAAATACTACGAGTCGTAACAGTGATCAAATTAAGACAACAGATCTGAATGTAAGGAATAGGATGGCCATTTGTGGAGGCAGACATGAACACCTCCCGGACAGAGGGAAAAATACTACGAGTCGTAACAGTGATCAAATTAAGACAACAGATCTGAATGTAAGGAATAGGATGGCCATTTGTGGAGGCAGACATGAACACCTCCCGGACAGAGGGAAGCTTAGCTGCTTGTTGCTTTTATACACAACACTTTCTTGATCACGATTTGAAGCGCCACTGAATCTTGACGTATTCATTAGTTTGACCTAACGCTTCTCCTTTACAGAAACTGGCACGTTCTTTTGTAACGAATGCGACTTCAAGTTCGCTGACGACGGAGCCCTGAAACTCCACGTGCTGCAGACCCACAGTGACAAGCCGTACAAGTGCGACCGCTGTCAAGCTGTTTTCCGCTACAAAGGAAACCTCGCCAGCCACAAGACAGTCCACACCGGTACATCAGAAGCAATAATAATAATAATAATACACACGTTAACTGCTCTGCCCACTAAATTCGATAACTGGCTAACCAGTTTGTTCTGTGGGTTGTTTGTTTGTTTGTTTGTTGTATGTTGCGTTGCAGGAGAGAAGCCGTATCGCTGCAACATCTGTGGCGCTCAGTTCAACAGGCCAGCTAACCTCAAGACCCACACCCGTATCCACTCAGGAGAAAAGCCATACAGATGTGAGACATGTGGAGCTCGATTCGTGCAGGTGAGCCGAGTCCCCCTCTCTCTTTTCAACGGAGGGCTAGTCTTGGGGGGGTAATACCATCGCTATGCTCTATGCTGCACATCACCCATTTCTGTCCCCCCCCCCACACATTTCTTCCATCATTGTCTTCGTAAAATACAACTCACCACCACACAGACCCAGTTGTCTCATAATGTTGTTGTCATGGTCAGGTTGCACATCTCCGTGCCCATGTGCTGATCCACACCGGGGAGAAGCCATACCCGTGCGAGATCTGTGGAACGCGTTTCCGTCATCTGCAGACGCTGAAGAGTCACCTGCGCATCCACACCGGAGAAAAGCCCTATCATGTAAGTAGAATGACACCATTATATATATATATACACTCTACGTAAGTAGAATGACACCATTATATATGCACCCTATCATGTAAGTAGAATGACACCATTATATATATACACCCTATGTTAGTAGAATGACACCATTATATATATATATACACCCTATGTTAGTAGAATGACACCATTATATATATACACCCTATGTAAGTAGAATGACACCATTATATATATATATATATACACTCTACGTAAGTAGAATGTCACCATTATATATACACCCTATGTAAGTAGAATGACACCATTATATATATATATACACTCTACGTAAGTAGAATGTCACCATTATATATACACCCTATGTAAGTAGAATGACACCATTATATATATATATATATACACTCTACGTAAGTAGAATGTCACCATTATATATACACCCTATGTAAGTAGAATGACACCATTATATATATACACCCTATGTAAGTAGAATGACACCATTATATATATACACCCTATGTTAGTAGAATGACACCATTATATATACACCCTATGTAAGTAGAATGACACCATTATATATATACACCCTATGTTAGTAGAATGACACCATTATATATACACCCTATGTAAGTAGAATGACACCATTATATATATACACACCCTATGTTAGTAGAATGACACCATTATATATACACCCTATGTAAGTAGAATGACACCATTATATATACACCCTATGTAAGTAGAATGACACCATTATATATACACCCTATGTAAGTAGAATGACACCATTATATATACACCCTATGTAAGTAGAATGACACCATTATATATACACCCTATGTAAGTAGAATGACACCATTATATATACACCCTATGTAAGTAGAATGACACCATTATATATATATACACCCTACGTAAGTAGAATGACACCATTATATATATATACACCCTACGTAAGTAGAATGACACCATTATATATACACCCTACGTAAGTAGAATGACACCATCATATATACACCCTACGTAAGTAGAATGACACCATTATATATATATACACCCTACATAAGTAGAATGACACCATTATATACACCCTACGTAAGTAGAATGACACCATTATATACCACTCTATGTAAGTACACCAACTATACAATCCAACATGATCTATCAGTCAGTGTCATTGATATACACACTGAAATGCAGGTGTTAACCCATGTAGATTGGAGACAGAAAACTCACCTTGCTTTTCTTTTTCCAGTGTGAGAAATGCAACTTGCACTTTCGCCACAAGAGTCAGCTTCGATTGCACCTCAGACAGAAACACGGAGCGATTACCAACACCAAGATCCAGTACCGCACGTCCACCACAGAGCTGCCAACAGACCCGTCCAAGGCGTGCTGAACTGGCGGGGGGCGGGGCGGACGACGACGACGACGCCAATCTTGACCATGGCATTGAAAACACCCCAACGTATACAAATCATCCCCAAAAAATTGTAGTGCCACACTGTGTTGATTTAGAGGGCGATTCATTAATACGGCCAGCGTCCAAGGCGTGCTGAACTGGCGGGGCGGGGCGGGGCGGACAGCGTACGCCGTTCAAAACGGGTTTTCTCTAAACATGTGAACGTAGAACCTCTCAGTCCATTTGTTTCTTTATATTAGTATGTCTCTTTTTAATTTAGTTCAAATGTTTTTAAGCTTTAGAGGAGTATAAAAAAAGCTTTATTTTGTTGGAGGAAAAAGCACGGAATGTAAACGTAAATCCCGTTGAAGGATACGGTATTTTATAGCAAATAACTTTTCTGAAAGTATTGACATTTCGATTTGAAGGGGCGGGGAGGGGGTTAACAGTATATTTTAAAGATAAATTGTATTTATCCTGGCTGTATAAGATATTGAATTGTCTATAGATTTTATATATTGGTGTACATGTAGACCTGCCCCCTTTCATGTGAAAGGAAAAAAACAAAAACATTTTTTTTGTGGGGGGGGGGGGGACTCTTAATAATGACTACTGCTCTCGTAGGAAGACAAACTGATGCATGATGAGGCATACCTACGCTACTACCGTTGCCAATAGTTACCAATCCATGAAGCGGGCAACTGCAGTCATAAATATTGTGACCTACTGTGTAATTAACTAACTATATCCAACTGGGTTGCTCTCTGCTGGCAGAACCAATCTAGTATTTAAAATGTTTTTTAAAAAAAATATATGCATTTCGAGGTACTGCTTTGGGTATGAACCAAGAAGATATTTTTGCTTCAAAACGTGTTTGTATGGATGTGTTATAGTTTATTGTTTTAAGTGAACGTTCCCAGTTGTCATTGTACTAGAAGCTACAGTAAAACAGGTGTTGTTTGTACATACACTGTGTACTGAAGGTGCCTTCTCTATGGTGACTGAATTTCCATTCAGCCCAGTTCTGTTTATATAAAAAGGTACAACTCAAGGACAGCACTAGTAGTCCTAGTTTTTATTTCGGGTGTGCGTGTGTCATTTAAAAAAAAAAAAGAAGAAAAAAAAAAAAAGCTTTTCACCAACTTTACAACATGCAAATTAATCATTAATCATTAATCATTAATCAATAATCATTACTCATTACTCATTACTCGAGCTGTAAATCTTCAGGACTTTTTTTTTGTGTTTAAAAAAAAAAAAAAACTGCATTCAACTTATTGATCAATTTCTAGATGTATGAATGTAAAATAAAGGCTTTGTATTTGTATGTATTAAGTCATGTGTGAATTCTATTTATTTAACAGAAGACTGGCATCTATCTCTACTCCAGTGACTAAGGACTTGTTTACGTGATGTTTGACTGTGTGCAGTTGAGTTATCTTGTCACAAGAGGACCCCGATTGGGGGGGGGGGGGGGGGGGGGTAGTCCCAGACTTTATCGTGTGTTATACAACGAACGGGTGGATCTAATCCTGATTGGTTAAAACCGCATTCCAGCCAATGACTTTGTTTTTCTCCATGATCCTACTTTTAAAAAGACTATTCTTCAAGAGTTGTCTAATGTGGGAGAGAAGCAGATCACAAGGCATCTGGTCAGTCCCCAGATACATTACTTAGGGGGTTTTCACATACACTACATGAAACAAAAGTATGTGGAAACCTGCTTGTCCAACATCTCATTCCAAAATCAGGGGCATTAATATGGTGTTGGTCCCCCCCCCTTTGCTGCTATAACAGCATCCACTCTTCTGGGAAGACTTTAATATGGAGTTGGTCCCCCTTTGCTGCTGTAACAGCATCCACTCTTCTGGGAAGACTTTAATATGGAGTTGGTCCCCCTTTGCTGCTATAACAGCCTCCACTCTTCTGGGAAGACTTTAATATGGAGTTGGTCCCCCTTTGCTGCTGTAACAGCATCCACTCTTCTGGGAAGGCTTTCCACTAGATGTTGGAACATTGCTGCTATAACAGCCTCCACTCTTCTGGGAAGACTTTAATATGGAGTTGGTCCCCCTTTGCTGCTGTAACAGCATCCACTCTTCTGGGAAGGCTTTCCACTAGATGTAGGAACATTGCTGCTATAACAGCCTCCACTCTTCTGGGAAGGCTTTCCACTAGATGTTGGAACATTGCTGCTATAACAGCCTCCACTCTTCTGGGAAGGCTTTCCACTAGATGTTGGAACATTGCTGCTATAACAGCCTCCACTCTTCTGGGAAGGCTTTCCAC
Organism: Oncorhynchus mykiss; assembly: GCF_057628025.1. Lineage (NCBI taxonomy): Eukaryota > Metazoa > Chordata > Actinopteri > Salmoniformes > Salmonidae > Oncorhynchus > Oncorhynchus mykiss. The sequence continues at coordinate 94,423,552 of NC_143026.1, read as the reverse complement.
TAGATGCTGGAACATTGCTGCTATAACAGCCTCCACTCTTCTAGGAAGGCTTTCCACTAGATGTTGGAACATTGCTGCTATAACAGCCTCCACTCTTCTGGGAAGGCTTTCCACTAGATGTTGGAACATTGCTGCTATAACAGCCTCCACTCTTCTGGGAAGGCTTTCCACTAGATGTTGGAACATTGCTGCGGAGACTTGGTTCCATTCAGCCACAAGAGCATTAGTGAGGTCGGGCACTGATGTTGGGCGATTAGGCCTGGCTCACAGTCGGTGTTCCAATTCATCCCAAAGGTGTTCGATGGGGTTGAGGTCAGGGTTCTGAGTAGGCCAGTCAAGTTTTTCCACATCGATCTCGACAAACCATTTATGTACGGACCACGCTTTGTGCACAGGGGCATTGTCATGCTGAAACAGGAAAGGGCCTTCCCCAAACTGTTGCCACAAAGTTGGTAGTACAGAATCGTCTATGTCATTGTATTCTGTAGTGTTAAGATTTCCCTTCACTGGAACTAAGGGGCCTGACCCGAACTGTGAAAAACAGCCCCAGACCATTATTCCTCCTCCACCAAACATTACAGTTGGCACTATGCATTCGGGGCAGGTAGCGTTCTTGTGGCTAACCCAGATTCGTCCGTTGGACTGCCAGATGTTGAAGCGTGATTCGTCACTCCAGAGAACAAGTTTCCACTGCTCCAGAGTCCAACGGTGACGAGCTTTACACCCCTCCAGCCGGCGCTTGGTGATTTTAGGCGTAGTGTGTGGCTGCACGGCCCTTGTAAACTCATTTCATGACGCTCCCGACTAACAGTTCTTGTGCTGACGTTTCTACCAGAGGCAGTTTGGAACTCGGTAGTGAGTGTTGCAGACGATTTTTACGGACTATGCGCTTCAGCACTCAGCGTTCTAGTTCTGTGATCTTGTGTGGCCTACCACTTCACCGCTGAGCTATTGTTGCTCTTAGATGTTTCCACTTCACAATAACAGCACTTACAGTTGACCGGGGCAGCTCTAGCATGGCTGAAATTTGATGAAATTACTTGTTGGAAAGGTGGCATCCAATGACGGTGCCACGAGCTCTTCAGCAAGGCCATTTTACTGTCAATGTTTGTCTATGGAGATTGCATTTTATAGACCTGTCAGCAACGGGAGTGGCTGAAATGGCTGAATCCACTAATTTGAAGGGACGTCCACATACATTTGTAACTATATGCATACACAAAAGTGTGACACCCAGCGTAATCATTTCACATATCAAATATGTGGTGTATTGAAGGTATTAAAAAGGCTTCTAAAGTGTATGAAACCCCTACAACAATGTTATAATCCACATTTCTGTTACTGCAAGATTATTTTCCTGCTGTGAGAAACAGGGTCAAATTAATATGTGACATCTGTAGCACAGTGCTTCTTCTTACATTCCCTGTAGAGCACATAGGACTCTGGTCAAAAGTAGTGCACTATATAGGGAATAGGGAGCCATAGGACTCTGGTCAAAAGTAGTGCACTACATAGGGAATAGGGCTCTGGTCAAAAGTAGTGCACTACATAGGGAAAAGGGAGCCATTTGCGATTCATACAGAAATTTGGTACCGAATTGAAACCGCACGAGGGCACTGAATTTCATGTGAAAACGCCCTTAACTTCCAAGACTCCATGTGAAAACGCCCTTAACCTCCAAGACTCCATGTGAAAACGCCCTTAATCTCCAAGACTTCCATGTGAAAACGCCCTTAATCTCCAAGACTTCCATGTGAAAACGCCCTTAACCTCCAAGACTCCATGTGAAAACGCCCTTAACCTCCAAGACTCCATGTGAAAACGCCCTTAATCTCCAAGACTTCCATGTGAAAAACGCCCTTAATCTCCAAGACTTCCATGTGAAAAACGCCCTTAATCTCCAAGACTTCCATGTGAAAAACGCCCTTAATCTCCAAGACTTCCATGTGAAAAACGCCCTTAATCTCCAAGACTTCCATGTGAAAACGCCCTTAATCTCCAAGACTTCCATGTGAAAAACGCCCTTAATCTCCAAGACTCCATGTGAAAACGCCCTTAACCTCCAAGACTTCCATGTGAAAACGCCCTTAACTTCCAAGACTCCATGTGAAAACGCCCTTAATCTCCAAGACTCCATGTGAAAACGCCCTTAACTTCCAAGACTCCATGTGAAAACGCCCTTAACCTCCAAGACTCCATGTGAAAACGCCCTTAATCTCCAAGACTCCATGTGAAAACGCCCTTAACCTCCAAGACTCCATGTGAAAACGCCCTTAATCTCCAAGACTCCATGTGAAAACGCCCTTAACCTCCAAGACTCCATGTGAAAACGCCCTTAATCTCCAAGACTCCATGTGAAAACGCCCTTAACCTCCAAGACTCCATGTGAAAACGCCCTTAATCTCCAAGACTTCCATGTGAAAACGCCCTTAATCTCCAAGACTCCATGTGAAAACGCCCTTAACCTCCAAGACTCCATGTGAAAAACGCCCTTAACCTCCAAGACTCCATGTGAAACTGAGACAAATAATTGGTTCATGAACGTTCTTCAAACAAACCAGTAACGATGACCCTACTGATGTCCCATACTGATAAAGCCTCTAAATGTTCCCAGTGACACTACAGTGCCTTGCAAAAGTATTCATCCCCCTTGGCGTTTTTTCCTATTTTGTTGCATTATAACCTGTAATTTAACTGGATTTTTATTTCAATGTCATGTAAGGGACATACCCAAAATAGTCTAAATTGATGAAGTGAAATGAAACAATAAATTAAAAACTGAAAAGTGGTGTGTATATGTATTCACCCTCTTCACTATGAAGCCCCTAAGTAACATCTGGTGCAACCAATTACCTTCAGAAGTCACATACTTAGTTAAATAAAGTCCACCTGTGTGCAATCTAATTGTCACATGATCTGTCACATGAGCTCAGTATATACACACCTGTTCTGAAAGGCCTGCAACACCACTAAGCAAGGGGCACCATGAAGACCAAGGAGCTCTCCAAACAGGTCAGGGACAAAGTTGTGGAGAAGTACAGATCAGGGTTGGGTTATGAAAAAAATCTAAAACTTTGAACATCCCACGGAGCACCATTAAAAACATTAAAACATTTAAAGAATATGGCACCACAACAAACCTGCCAAGAGAGGGCCGCCCACCAAAACTCACAGACCAGGCAAGGAGGGCATTAATCAGAGAGGCAACAAAGAGACCAAAGATAAACCTGAAGGAGCTGCAAAGTTCCACAGCAGAGATTGGAGTATCTGTCCATAGGACCACTTTAAGCCGTACACTCCACATAGCTGGGCTTTATGGAAAATTGGCCAGAAAAAAGTTGATTGCTTAAAGAAAAAAATAACCAAGCACGTTTGGTGTTCGCCAAAAGGCATGTGGAAGACTCCCCAAACATATGTAAGAAGGTACTCTGGTCAGATGAGACTAATATTGAGCTTTTTGGCCATCAAGGAAAACGCTATGTCTGGCGCAAACCCAACACCTCTCATCACCCCGAGGACACCATCCTGGTGGTGGTGGCAGCATCATGTTGTGGGGATGTTTTTCATCGGCAGTGAAACTGGTCAGAATTGAAGGAATGGTGGATGGCGCTAAATAAAGGGACATTCTTGAGGGAAACCTGTTTCAGTCTTCCAGAGATTTGAGACTTGGACGGAGGTTCACCTTCCAGCAGGACTATGACCCTAAGCATACTGCTAATACAACACTTGAGTGGTTTAAGGGAAACATGTAAATGTCTTGGAATGGCCTAGTCAAAGTCTAGACCTCAATCCAATTGAGAATCTGTGATATGACTTAAAGATTGCTGTACACCAGCGGAACCCATCCAACTTGAAGGAGCTGGAGCAGTTTTGCCTTGAAGAATGGGTAAAAATTCCAGTGGCTAGATGGGCCAAACTTATAGAGACATACCCCAAGAGACTTGCAGCTGTAATTGCTGCAAAAGGTGGGGTGGGGAGGGGGGAGGGGGGGGGGGGGTGAATAGTTAGGGACGTTCAAGCTTTGTTTTTTTTGTCTTATTTCTTGTTTGTTTCACAAAAAACATTTTGTATCTTCAAAGTGGTAGGCATGTTGTGTAAATCAAATGATAAAAACCCACCCAAAAAAATCTATTTTAATTCCAGGTTGTAAGGCAACAAAATAGGAAAAATGCCAAAGGGGGGGGGGGGGGGGGTTGAATACTTTCGCAAGCCACTGTATGTCATTGTTTCCTTTAACCACAAATGTGTCACATCCCCAAGACTTACGGTAAAAAGAGATCTGGTTATATTATCCACAGATCCCAGTCCAAATAGTTAGATCATATCTTTCACTTCATATGTTGTACTATTATATATATATATATATATTATTTTTTAACAAAATATCCACATACAAACGACAACAGACAGACGCACACAAACATCCACAACACAGACCCACACCTCCATCGCTCTCCGCCAAAGGGCCTCAAACTGCACCATTTTGTTTTTCTGACACTTTCAACATTTACATTATGAAGCATTTGCCCTTTCCATTGTGTTAATGGAGGATTGGTTGATTTCCAGTTAAGTATAGTTTTTTCCCCCCAAGATGATTGATGAGAAGAGAATCATCCAACCCATTGGGTATCTCACTGCACCCTCATGTGCTACGTCTTGAAATAAGCAGACAGACGGATTAAAAGTTTACATTGTGATACTTCTGACAGCCAACGTTCTAACTCCGCCCATAACTTTATGACATCATAACACTCCCAGAAGGCATGGATTATGGAGTCATTGTTAGTTTTACACTAAAGACATGACTCTGCCATTTTGCTGTAGTAGAATTTGTGTATTTTGTCTCTTGCAGAATAAATTCTATACATGACTTCATACTGGATTAAGTGTACATTAATTAACTGTTATTTCATTATGCTCAAACTTTCCCTCCATCTTGAACAAATATCAGTTTAAGTCTTGGTTACAATAGTTTATATATTTTTTGTCTAAGAGATTGTCAGTTGGATAGGCTCTCTGCAAGGTTTTGTATATCTTATATGAACATAATTTTATGACTCAAATAGGATTCCCTCAAGATTTCAGATTGACATTTTTTGATATGAAACTTAAGTATCTGAAAATATCTACATTGGTCAGTCCAAAATGGCTTTTTAAATCAGTCATGGAAATAAATGTGAATTCTGTGATCTGTGAATTCTGGAAATGCTATCCTAAGGATTGTTCCATAAAGGCTTATAATTTTAGGGAGTGTTTTTGGATCTTGTAGAATACTTCAATGTTCTTCCATATTGTTATAGTGTTCTTTACTATTAAGTTGTCAATCCTTAAGAGTCTAGATATAAACAGTTAAATTATATATTTGATGAAACATTGAATTTGGCCTTACTACCATTAGCCCATAGAAACACATTGAATAACAGATGCATACATGGAGAAACATAAAAATAAATCGTTTTTTTTTTTTAAGTGTCTGTCCAATATCTGGGAGACATAAGATCAGGAAATTTAGATAAAAAAAAATGCATATTTAACCCCTTTATTGGCACTAAACTACTTCCATTTTTCAAAACTGGTACCGGGCTACATTGACAAGTCCTGTGAGGTTTGTGGGCGTCTCTAGAGCAGAACACTGACACCTACTTGCTCGTGAGTCTCACACTTTTCCACAGAGGGGTTATATTAGTGTGTTGGCCAAACCTGTCGGACGCTACAACACCAATTAATTGGGATGTCTTCTGGTCTGACAAACACCGCTGGAACTCGGCCCCCTTCCAACGCGGGAGGCCACCATCAGCGGATTGAGACGAAGTCCAAGCAAAAAAATTATGTGAAGACTGATGGGGATTTGACATTGACTCTGTGGGGGGGAGGGGGGGGGGTTAATGTTCTTAGCTTTATCCTTTGAAAATAGACACGTAAAGTTTCCGGGGACGAGCATGATCTTCACGATGTACTCCTTGTTCCTCTTTAGCGCATTTTAGGTGTCGCTAGTAAAAGCCTTGGAATCGCAGCAACTCATCACCCAAGTATGGAAAGTTAAAACCACCCTCAGATTTAGGAAGATGTACAATTGTTCATTCTATGGGTTTAGTTGCCCACAAGTCTTGTGACCGTATACTTATTTAAAATACTAAATACCAATTACCCCACCGAAGACAAGAATAAATACAAAAACAACAAACTTCGGGAGCCATGACCGAGGTTATTTTTTAATAGAATTCTGGGAAGATTATTTAATTAGATCGGCTTTCTATGAGTAATGAGATAAAGTTCACTTTATATTTGCTGCTTTCATCTTAAGTATTTGATTTGTGATCCACTTTAAAAGGATTGCTGTTGAGCGGTTATTTTTACCTATTGCCATTTATTTCAGCGTTTTTTTTCCCCCCACATGGGTTGAGCAGACAACACACCAAAACAAAAGCAAAGTGCTTCTTTGTACTTTCCTTGAATTAACTCAGATTATAATTCCCCTAATGTACACCTTAAAAGCAGCCAAAATTATAATAATCAGGGGACATCTGTATGTCTGTACATTTGTAATGTTAAAGATTAACTTTAATTGACATTTAATCACATCGTCTTGACGATGAGCTCTGTTCGTTCTCCATATTCTGTCGCTAAGTGTACTGTGTAAATAAGCATGATACAGAAGGAGCCAATAAAGAAACTTAAAACCAATAAATAGATTTTTTTTTTAAACGGTCAATCCTTAAAATAGCTTTCCTAGGTAGTCTCTTGTAGTCGGGTAATCTCCAGGTGTACATCATGTTTAGAGATGACTTATTACATTTGTCAATCTTATCAAATGTTTTTGGTTAACTGCAAGAATAAGAGTTTGCCTGGATTTGATCTAATATATTGTTGAATAAAAGCCCAAATAATAATAATCCATTTTATTAATTCATAAAGATATTTAGACATTACATATTTAAAAAAATATTTTAAAAAAAAGCCACAACACACACCCCACAATCAGCCAATAGAGGGTCTATCCAGACTACAAAACCTGAATCTGTGTGTTCGACAGGACACTTCATCGGCAGACTTCACCATCTCCTCCTGGGTATCACGGTCCATGTCAAAGTCATACAGAACAGTATTATCAAAGTCAAAGCGAACAGCAACACTACGGTTCAAGTTGCCCGTGTAGGGAATAGTATCATAGTGATCCGCTGGGCCAAGTCTCCAATGCATCGCCTTCTTGGTTGATATCTGAAAAACAACCGTGGTTAGAGTTCCTGTACCAATAGTGTCCCGCAACTTTTTAAACAGAAACCTATCCTTCATATTAGATTTCGGCAAATGAGAAAGGACATACCTCATCGTCGGAGTACTCCTCGTGTGATATTGATCTCGACAGGGCATCATGGGTGATGAATTCCACCGCCACCTAGAAAACAAAGGAAACTCAGAACTTCAGTCTAATGTTTTATGTGGTAGTACCATGTGACAACACCCAAGTCGAGTAACCAGTAATTGAAAGCACCTCAGATAAATGAGTGCAAATGTTTGCAACAAACTGTTTGGGGTGGGGTCATTTTGTTTTAGTGTACAGTTTGTCCTTAATGTCTCATGTCTCTTCACAGGAAAGTACATGACACTGAGTTAATACTTCCTGATCTACACCTGGACGGTCACATAACGCTAGCACGGCTAACACACCCGGACGGGTACATAACACTAGCATGGCTTCAAGAGACTTCTAGGTTCAATCGAAGAGTGATTATTTGACCAGAGACCAGTATTACAGTAAACCCATGATGCTCAGACAGTAAAATCAATGATCATTAATAACCATAATTATTGTGATACAGGATATTGAAGTTAAGTGGTTTTATTTGCCCCAGATACCAGATCAAACATTTCAAAACAGTGCGCGCTTTGTTAGTTTATTGTAAATAGTCAAAACTACTGAATCGGCTCAATGGTCATCTAAAATAAATAGTTGTTTACGGTCTTGCAATAATGTTAGAGCCATTTATTATTTCATATAAGTATTAAAATGAACCAAAACCACCCCAATCATGCAATACAGGGTCTGTCCGTGTTAGACAGGCCACACCATTGTCTGTAGACTTCACCAGTATCTCCTCCTGGGCATCACAGGCCATCTCAAAGTCATACAGGACAGTATCGTCGTGGTTCTCTGGGCCAAGTCTCCAGTGCATCTCTTTCTTGGTTGAGATCTGAAAATAAAACCGTGGCGAGATGGTCGACCCTACTGTGGATATAGTCCCGATGTGATGACACCAACCCCCTCTGCCGGGATAGCCTCACCACACATTTTTTTATTATTTTTACTAGCAAAGACAAACGAACAAAAAAAAAATCCCTCACGAAAGTCAAATACAATTATATTGGCATCTACTCTGCCGGTTGTTGGTTCTTATTTAGTGAGAAATTATCCACAGGGAAGCTAAACTTCAAAAACGCAGGTCCATGCGCCCATCACAATCTGATCACGCGTCGCCCAAGAAGGACGTTTCTGGTTTTCCAGAAACTCAACGGCAGCCTAGACACTAAAGTCTGGGGAAACACCTTCCTGTGGATGGTTCTACCCAAATAAAAAGACCAACTGACCACACACAACCGGTAGAGGAAGTTCAACTGTAATTTAATAAACCTTCTGGCTCGTAAGGAAACTTTAAACATTTTGGCAGTGTTTTAATTTAGACTAGATCCCAGAAAGATGGTCTCAGTCTGATTTATTAGGCTACTGTGTACGAGAGCTGGCATACTGCCTTCATCCATTGACCACTGGTGGCCCTGCCAGTTGAATTGAATTCTCCCTCGAGTTACAGAGCACAGCAAATGAAAGATACCTCGTCATCCGAGTACTCCTCATGCGACGTTGAACTTAACAGGTACTCATGCTTGTTGCATCCTACCGTCACCTAGAAAACAGACGGCAAAAGTGAGCTCAGGACTTCAGTTCCACAGAACGGTTAATTGTATGTTACCCTGTGACATTTAAAAATCCGGTCATTGAAAAAGAGCTTCAGAGAAAAGGGCTTACTGTTAATGCAGAAGCACATGGCATGAAATCATGGAGGACAAATAGCAATTATTCAACTTGGTGAGAATGGAAAGCATATCTCCCAAACAGAACAGTTAGCGCATTAGAAATGACATCTGCAGGCCCAACACGGTTGTACATTTCAAATCCCACGTAATTAGTGACAGGCAACTTCTGTGTGCCGAACATGAGCCACACAGACTCACTCAAAGATGTGATGCATAGGACACACACCTAAGTGCTGCATTTACACAGGCAGCCCACTTCTGATCTTTTCACTGATTGGTAAAAAAAAAACAAATCAGATCAGCTCTTTTGCCAATAATTGAGCTTCCTGTGTAAGCAGTTTGAGCCTGCAAATGCCCTGTCGGGTACAAACCGCAGCAGGCCCGCCACCCCGGCCTGACAATTTTTTTGCGTGACCAAACCCTAGTTTGATTTGTTCTAAAACAGTTTGCTACTTGAATGATGAATGACTTGGTTGAAATGGTTGTTTTGATTTGAAAGACTTCTCATTATCTCACAGTATTAAACATATCGGTCTGAAAAGACACTAATGAAAGTAGTAAACTCACCAAAGCAACAACTTCCATTTACCGCTACAGGTATGTGACGTCTTCCCTGAATATTTTTTTTTCTGATTGATAGTCTAGCAGTCTACCTTGTGAACACTATGGAGTTTTTAAATGGGACTTTATCTACACCAAATGATCTACACCTGGCTGACCTCACGTAGCCTCAACCAATCAGCAGAACCCTGGGCCCAATTCCAATTCCTCCTCTTCTGCCCTAAATCACAGATGATCCATTATATTTGACCAGATCATGTAGTGGCCGCTCTAACAATGAAAATACACGTATTCAAAATGGAAGGCAGTTGGAAGGAGGCAAGATCAGGTGGGACTATTCTAGCCAATGAGAGGGCAGCTACGTGTTTGAACAACAGGCACAACTCTGATATAGTGTTTTTTTGCAGGAAAGTCACGTGTTCTACTTGTTTCAGTTCACTTGTAACAACTTATGAAACTTCTAATTGGATAAAATAAAACCTCAAGAATCAAATGAGCCATTCATTTTTTGTTGTTGACCAAATTCAACACTCTCATTGAACTCCATACAAAACTGCTGGAGAAGACAGATTTTGGGCACAGTTATCTCTCTGGCTTTGCCTCTTTCTCTCTGATGTGGTGCACTCTGGGAAGTGTGATGATTGAAAATATGCTTGGCCTATCATGAGGGTGTCTGTGTATGTTTAAAGCAACATTTTGCAACATATGGTGTGACTAGCGGAAAGGCTGTGGCTGGCCTTGGGTGTTGGCAGCTGTCATGAATTGTTGGGGGCACATACAGAACGTAGGGTAGGGAACAAATGGTATTTTGTTAGATAACAAGAGCCAGGTGTGTGATAACTGTATATTCTACACAACTACAACAACTGACCGCTGAAGCGCCTAGGGGGCTGGGACCAGCTCGGGCGCAAACAATCAACGATAGGCTGGGTGAGTTTAAACCACGCCCAGTCTCTACTCTGTGCCGGCTCGGAAGCAGGAACTACTTCTGTCAGAGTATATTATAATAACTTTGTCAGGAACAAGTCAGTTCTCTGTTTGCCCTGCGAGGTGTGACAGAGAGCCCGTATATACGAACATTGCATTTACCACTTATTGCTTAGCTAATAAAAAGTACATAGTATACAATTCGGCAACTCAGTGTCATACTTATCGTGATACCAGATTCGATTGACGCAACCCTTAACAGAAGAAAGAAGAGAATTCTGCTTGTTCAAGACACTGGTCTACTGTGTATAGCAAACGTTAGGAGCACCTTCCTAATATTGAGTTATACACTCAGCAATCTGGTTAAATCAAAGTTTATTTGTCACGTGCGCTGAATACAACGGGTGTAGTAGACCTTATAGTGATATACTTACATACAGGCTCTAACCAACAGTGCAAAAAAAGGTGTTAGGGGAACAATAGGTAGGTAAAGAAATAAAATCAACTGTAAAAAGACAGGCTATATACAGTAGCGAGGCTATATACAGTAGAGAGGCTATATACAGTAGCGAGGCTATAAAAGTAGCGAGGCTATATACGGTAGCGAGGCTATATACAGTAGCGAGGCTACATACAGACACAGGTTAGTCAGGCTGATTGAGGTAGTATGTACATGTAGATATGGTCTATTGTGTAAGTAACTATCCCCCTGGCATTATATAGCCGTACACATATTGTATATAGCCCATACATTCAATTGATTTAACGGCAAATGCAAAGGTTTCAAACAAGGTTTTGTGTACACCAAATATCAAAGAAGTAATCAAAATAATATATTCAGCGCTTAAATATCCTGGGGTGTATTCATTTAACGGAACTCATTTAAGAAACAAACAATCAAACAGAGAAAACGGAATGAAACGGGGCGGGACCTACCTGATTTTTATCCAATAGAAACTCTCGTTTGCATTTTTTTCCCATTTGGAGCAAATGGTTTAGCAAAAGAATCAGTGTACTGATTAGTCCCTTTGTGTTACATTATGAAGAAAACAACTGAGGAGAGAAAACTCTCAATCTTAAAGGGAAAACAAAAGCAGAGCATTCATTGATCATGGGAACATTCAGACAGACAATTCCGTATATTAATGTTGCATACAGCACCATGTTTCTGAAAAACATGAACATAGAAGAAAAAAATAACCAGGGTAGAATCTGGACAGTCATTTCAAACATCAGCTAATAATGCTGCTCTATCGAATACATAAATGTAAGAGTCGTCAGCTTTTCAAAAATCCCCCCAAAATAAGAGATGAATGACAAGAAGCATTGTGGTAAAATTGAGCTAGCCAACAACAAAGGCACCTTCAGGGGGAAACAGTTTGGCAAGTCTTTCTGTGCAAAAAAAATATTAACCCCTCACCAACAGCCCCCTACCCTGGTCCCCCCACCAACAGGCCCCAACCCCTAGCCTGGTCGCCCCACCAACAGGACCCAACCCCTAGTCTGGTCCCCCCACCAACAGGCATCAACCCCTACCCTGGTCCCCCCACCAACAGGCCCCAACCCCTACCCTGGTCCCCCAACCAACAGGACCCAACCCCTGGCCTGGTCCCCCCACCAACAGGCCCCAACCCCTACCCTGGTCCCCCCACCAACAGGCCCCAACCCCTAGCCTAGTCCCCCCACCAGCAGCCCCCAACCCCTAGCCTGGTCCCCCCACCAACAGCCCCCAACCCCTACCCTGGTCCCCCCACCAACAGGCCCCAACCCCTAGCCTGGTCCCCTCCACCAACAGGCCCCAACCCCTAGCCTGGTCCCCAAACCAACAGGCCCCAACCCCTAGCCTGGTCCCCCCACCAACAGGCCCCAACCCCTGGCCTGGTCCCCCCACCAACAGGCCCCAACCCCTACCCTGGTCTCCCCCCAACAGCCCCCAACCCCTAGCCTGGACCCCCACCAACAGCCCCCAACCCCAAACCTGGTCACCCCACCAACAGCCCCCAACCCCTACCCTGGTCCCCCCACCAACAGGCCCCAACCCCTAGCCTGGTCCCCTCCACCAACAGGCCCCAACCCCTACCCTGGTCCCCCCCACCAACAGGCCCCAACCCCTAGCCTGGTCCCCCCCACCAACAGGCCCCAACCCCTAGCCTGGTCCCCAAACCAACAGGCCCCAACCCCTAGCCTGGTCCCCCCACCAACAGGCCCCAACCCCTGGCCTGGTCCCCCCACCAACAGGCCCCAACCCCTACCCTGGTCTCCCCCCAACAGCCCCCAACCCCTAGCCTGGACCCCCACCAACAGCCCCCAACCCCAAACCTGGTCACCCCACCAACTGCCCCCAACCCCTACCCTGGTCCCCCCACCAACAGGCCCCAACCCCTAGCCTGGTCCCCTCCACCAACAGGCCCCAACCCCTACCCTGGTCCCCCCCACCAACAGGCCCCAACCCCTAGCCTGGTCCCCCTCACCAACAGGCCCCAACCCCTAGCCTGGTCCCCCCACCAACAGCCCCCAACCCCTGGCCTGGTCCCCCCACCAACAGCCCCCAACCCCTAGCCTGGACCCCCACCAACAGCCCCCAACCCCAAACCTGGTCACCCCACCAACTGCCCCCAACCCCTACCCTGGTCCCCCCACCAACAGGCCCCAACCCCTAGCCTGGTCCCCTCCACCAACAGGCCCCAACCCCTACCCTGGTCCCCCCCCACCAACAGGCCCCAACCCCTAGCCTGGTCCCCCCCACCAACAGGCCCCAACCCCTAGCCTGGTCCCCCCACCAACAGCCCCCAACCCCTGGCCTGGTCCCCCCACCAACAGCCCCCAACCCCTAGCCTGGTCCCCCCACCAACAGCCCCCAACCCCTAGCCTGGTCCCCCCACCAACAGCCCCCAACCCCTAGCCTGGTCCCCCCACCAACAGCCCCCAAACCCTAGCCTAGTCCCCCCCACCAACAGCCTCCAACCCCTAGCCTGGTCCCCCCACCAACAGCCCCCAACCCCTAGCCTGGTCCCCCCACCAACAGCCCCCAAACCCTAGCCTTGTCTCCTCCCACCAACAGCCCCCAACACCTAGCCTGGTCCCCCCACCAACAGCCCCCAACCCCTTGCCGGGTCCCCCCACCAACAGCCCCCAACCCCTAGCCTGGTCCCCCCACCAACAGCCCCCAACCCCTAGCCTGGTCCCAGATCAGTTGATGCTCTTGCCAACTCCATAGAGCCCCACAGTGGAGGTGTCATAATACCCATAACACCTCAAACAGGGAAATGGTTCCAATCGTTTTTCCAACATTCATTTTTCCACATAGGGAATGTCAGAAACATTTCAAATGTAAATGATTATCAAAATATCACTCCAGGATAAGCATGAAATAAAGCCCTGGGTTTTAAACATGTGAATCTCTCTCGGACAAGGTGACTTTTATCAATATATTCGGCTCTGTTTAATCTCAGATTCGAAAATGCTAATTGGCATCAAAGTAGACACCATGCAAGACTACAAATCCCAGCATGCTCTTGCACGTCATCTCTAGCTGACACCTTTGCTAACAGGTATTGTATCAATTTAAAACTTTCACAAGACAGGTTCACAGAATTGTCAACTTAAAGAAATTCAGCCTATGTATTCATGACTAAATGTAGCTAACATTAAATAGCTAAACCAGGGATTCTTGCCTCAGCCTCGATTGGCAGTCTCGTCCAGATTATCATGGTATTTGTAGTTCTTTATGATGTAGTTCTTTATGATAGCCACATTAGCAGCAAATTAACGTTTCATGATATTTTTTTTTACCTTAATTTAACTAGACAAGTCAGTTGAAGAACACATTCTTATTTACTATGACAGCCTATTTTTGGCGGGTAAATACAGCGAATATATTTATAAAAGTCACCTTGTCCTAGAGAGATTTACACGGATGGAGTTTAGTGTATCACTGCCCGCACCCGCCCGCCCGTCCAGTATCAATCACTACTCTGGACGGCTCTGACTTAGAATATGTGGACAACTACAAATACCTGGGTGTCTGGTTAGACTGTAAACTCTCCTTCCAGACTCACATTAAGCATCTCCAATCCAAAATTAAATCTAGAATCGGCTTCCTATATCGCAACAAAGCATCCTTCACTCATGCTGCCAAACATAAATAAAACTGACCATCCTACCGATCCTCGACTTCGGCGATGTCATCTATAAAATAGCCTCCAAGACCCTACTCAACAAATTGGATGCAGTCTATCACAGTGCCATCCGTTTTGTCACCAAAGCTCCATATATTACCTACCACTGCGACCTGTACGCTTTTCGTTGGCTGGCCCTCGCTACATATTCATCACCAAACCCACTGGCTCCAGGTCATATATAAGTCTTTGCTAGGTAAAGCCCTGCCTTATCTCAGCTCACTGGTCACCATAGCAGCACCCACCCGTAGCACGCGCTCCTGCAGGTATATTTCACTGGTCACCCCCAAAGCCAATTCCTCCTTTGGCCGCCGTTCCTTCCAGTTCTCTGCTGCCAATGACTGGAACGAACTGCAAAAATCACTGAAGCTGGAGACTCACATCTCCCTCACTAACTTTAATCATCAGCTATCAGAGCAGCTTACATATCACTACACCAGTACGTACATAGCCCATCTGTAAACAGCCCATCTATCTACCTCATCCCCATACGGTATTTATTTATTTATCTTGCGCCTTTGCACCCCAGTATCTCTACTTGCACATTCATCTTCTGCACATCCTACCATTCCAGAGTTCAATTGCTATATTGTAATTACTTCGTCACCATGGCCTATTTATTGCCTTAACTCCCTTATCTTACCTCATTTCAATGTATATAGACTTTTTGTTTTCTTGTGTTCTACTGTATTATTGACTATGTTTTGTTTATTCCATGTGTAACTCTGTGTTGTTGTATGTGTCGAACTGCTTTGCTTTATCTTGGCCAGGTCGCAATTGCAAATGAGAACTTGTTCTCCACCGGCCTACCTGGTTAAATAAAGGTGAAATAAAGAAATTTAAAAAGTGTCCCCTTTATTTAAACTTCTTGGTGACAAGGGGCAGTATTTTCACGTCAGGATGAAATGCCCAAATTCAACTGCCTGCTACTCATCCCCAGAAGATAAGATATGCATATTATTAGTAGATTTGGATAGAAAACACTATGACGTTTCTAAAACTGTTTGAATCATGTCTGTGAGTATAACAGAACTTATTTATCAGGCGAAACCCCGAGGACAAGCCATTCAGATTTTTCTTTTTTTGAGGTCACTTTTCAAAGAATTTTCATTGGGAATCCAGATTTCTAAGGGACCTTCTTGCAGTTCCTTCCAGTGGATGTCACCAGTCTTTAGAAATTGTTTGAGGTTTTTCCTTTGTGTAATGAAGAAGTAGCCCTGTTCAAAACGAGGGTCACTTGTAGTGTACTGTTAGATAGAGGCGCGTGACCAGAAAGGTAGCGTCAGTTTGTTTTCTTCCTGTATTTAGCACAGATCATCCCGTCTTCAATTTTATCGATTATTTACTTTAAACAATACCTAAAGTTGTGGCAAAGTTTGTTTTGTTGTGGCAATGTTTTGGCAAAGTTTACAGGTAACTTTTGAGATATTTTGTAGTCAAGTTGGAACCAGTGTTTGTTCTGGATCAAACGCGCCAAATAAATGGACATTTTGGATATATATCGACAGAATTCATAGAACAAAAGGACCATTTGTGATGTTTATGGGACATATAGGAGTGCCAACAGAAGAAGCTTGTCAAAGGTAAGGCATGATTTATATTTTTATTTCTGTGTTTTGTGTCGCGCCTGCAGAGTTGAAATATGTTTTCTCTCTTTGTTTACGGAGGTGCTACTCTCAGATAAGCATCGTTTGCTTTCGCAAAAATGCCTTTTTGAAATCTGACATGTTGTCTGGATTCACAACACATGTAGCTGTAATTTGGTATCTTACATCTGTGATTTCATGAAAGTTTGATTTTTTATAGTAATTTATTTGAATTTGGCGCTCTGCATTTTCACTGGCTTTTTGGCCAGGTGCCACATATCCCAGAGAGGTTTGAACCATTGAGAACACCACCTGACCAAGAAGGAGCAAATAAACCATGCAGCAAAGCAGACGAGTGACAACGTTACAGACAAATTTATTACAAACTCATTATCAGACAATGAAAATACTTTCCAACATGAGGAAGGTGCAACGATGAGAATTAAAAGTCAAAGGACAAAAGTGGTAGCTACTGAAACAGTTTAGGGTTAAAAACATTCCCAGAGGTGGATAACCAGGTAGTTTATACTGTTGATGAAATTGGGGAAGCCAGAGGAGATGTTTGTACGGCTCTATGGTGAAGGGAGGAGGACCACAAGGATCTAAAGACCAACCAGACCCTCAACGCTCCAAGGATCACCTGACCCCTCCAGAGCCCATCTTCTCCTTCACCAAACCCTCTGACCAGGACCCTGACCGGCCCCCGGTCCTCACCCCTCGTAACCGCTCTTACACCTGTTCTGAGACAAAGCCCCCGTCCTCCGTCACCACTGCCTCAGCCTCGGCCCCGCTCCACCCCCAGACCTACACCAAGAACCCTGTGAAGCCCTCGCGCTCCGAGGGGGGCATGGTACAAACCACCAATAGACCACATCTGCCCATGAAGTCCCGCCCAGGCCAGGCGGACATCACGCCCACTAAGCGTAAAGACTACAGAGACAGCTCGGAGCTGCCCAGCAAACTGCGTCCACCTACAAGGCCCATCCAGCCCCTCCCCAAAGAAGGTAAATCTACAGTCATTTTCCCTCATGAAACGATCTATATCACGCAAGTAGTCTCAGTTCACATATCATGCAAGCAAGTTGCTTATAGCTTCTGTTGTCATGGTTTTAAACTTCGAATACCGCAGCTGAAGCTGTTCTGTACATTAAACTATGCACATAGTCAACACAACAGGCTGATGAAAGCAACAGGTCTTTGTCTGTAGTAGAAATCTCTCTTCTTCTTTTTTTCCCAGCGCATCATGAGACAACTCAACCACCGAAGATGGGAAATGACTTTGTGCTTTTTTTGGCTGAAAACCCTCCTCCTCTTGTCCTATATGTTAAAATGAGATGTTGAATGGTGGCTAGTGTCAGTCACTGCAATGCTCGTCTTCCTGCCTCTCCAAACAAGTTTCTGTACGAACTCATCTTTGCATATGCATTAGGCTGTATTCATGGCACCGCTCTGAGGATTTGTGGAGTCCTCTGAAATAAGTATCATCGTTCTTTTTTTTGTTGCACAAATGCTGACAACTAGAAAAGCTCTTTAGATTATAGGAATCCTTTTTAAAGACTTGTACAACAATCTCAATTAAACTAAAGGGAATCGTACTCACCTGACTCTCCTTTTAATTTCTCACAGGCCCAGTGGCCAGGTATCCTTTATATATGTTAATGCTACCACCTGCTGGTTTGTAGATGGTATTGCATGAATGTGATTTTAATTCATTTTTTTACCCTTTACTTAACTAGACAAGTCAGTTAAGAACAAAGTAGTATTATTACAAGGAAGGCCTACTCCAGCCCCAACCACACTGGGCCAAATGTGGACCTCCCTATGGGACTCCCAATCACAACCAGATGTGATACAGCCTGGATTCAAACCAGGTACTATAGTGATGCTCTTTGCACTGAGTTGTAGTGCCTTAGACCACTGCACCACTCGGGTGCCCCAAGATACATTTACAATTATGTGGCCAACATAATTGGATTGACAAAGTTATTGTTTTTTTTACCAACTGCATAGAAGATATACAAAGTGTATTAGTCTATTTAATATACTCGGTCCATGAATTAAAATAGTAATGAAAAAATTTAATAAATAGAATAATGAATTTTAATTAAAGCTGCGTTCTGTAACTTTTTGGGCGACCAGACCAAATTCACGTAGAAATGTGAGTTATGGGCCTCCCGAGTGGCTCAGTGGTCTAAGGCACTGCAACATAGTTCCACTGGAGATTCTGGGTTTGAGTCCAGGCTCTGTCGCAGCTGGCTGTGACCGGGAGACCCATGGGGCGGCGCACAATTGGCCCAGCGTCGTCCAGGTTAGGGGAGAGTTTTGCCGGCAGGAATATTCTTGTCGCTCTAGCGACTCCTGTGACGGGCCGAGCACAGTGCACGCTGACACGGTCGCCAGGTGTACGGTGTTTCCTCCGACACATTGGTGCGGCCGGCATCCGGGTTTAGTGTGCATTGTGTCAAGAAGCAGTGCGTTTGGGTTGTGTTTCAGAGGACGCACAGCTCTCGACCTTCGCCTCTCCCGAGTCCGTACGAGAGTTGCAGCGATGAGACAAGACTGTAACTACCAACTGGATACTAGGAAAAAAGGGAAGTTGAGGGGGAAAAGCAATGTGAGGTATAAGATGAAATGTAGCTGTCTTACACACACAGTACTACTGTACACAAACTAAAACACCGTACAAGCCATACTCAACACATTAAATACATTACCCTTATCATCATACACTTCTACAGAGCCATAGATCTGCCATTCCCATTGATAGGCAAGTTTAAGAAACTGTAGATCTGTTCTATGTGTAATAGATCTGCCATTCCCATTGATAGGCAAGTTTAAGAAACTGTAGATCTGTTCTATGTGTTATAGATCTGCCATTCCCATTGATAGGCAAGTTTAAGAAACTGTAGATCTGTTCTATGTGTAATAGATCTGCCATTCCCATTGATAGGCCAGTCTAAGAAGCGGTAGATCTGTTCTATGTGTTATAGATCTGCCATTCCCATTGATAGGCAAGTTTAAGAAACTGTAGATCTGTTCTATGTGTAATAGATCTGCCATTCCCATTGATAAGCCAGTCTAAGAAACTGTAGATCTGTTTTATGTGTTATAGATCTGCCATTTCCATTGATAAGCCAGTCTAAGTAGCGGTAGATCTGTTCTATGTGTGTTATTTCTATGCTTCCCGTTCTTAATTTTTGACAATGGAAAAATATATTTTGCAGTGGTTTAGATGGTACAAGAATAAGAGATCGCTGTATTGAATGGAAGCCATTTTGTTGACGCCATTTTGCGAGCTCCGACCCAGCTTTGCTATTTAGTGATTATTTTGTTGTTTTGTTATTATTTTATTATACTTTATTTTCTCTAAATGTATGTCTTTACATCTGTCTTTTGAACATCAGATCGGATTACAGAACCTTCAGAAATTATTCATACGGTTGATTTATTCCAAATTTGTTACAGTCTTAATTCAAAATGGATTAAATAAATACAAAATCTGACCCATCTACACACAATACCCCATAATAACAAAGTGAAAACATGTTTATTTCGATTTTTATTGTGCACATTTATTGAAAATGAAACACAGGGTTAGAAACCCTACTCAGAAAGGAGATCCAAGGCACTCTTCATGTAATTAGTTAAAATGCCTTTATCAGTATGGCATGTTCAATAGAAACAGAGTTTTAAATGACGCGTTTCGGCTGCATGGCCTTCGTCAGGGAGTACAAAAAAATAACACAATGTCCTCTTTTGAACAGCTTTTCCAATTAGCCATAATTAGAAGAGAAATCAAAATTGATTGGACACACCAAGTAAGCAATACTATACACATTAAAAAAGTGTAGCTATGTTATCATAAAAATACAACTCCAAGATAGAAGTATCAGGACACTTAGAAAGGTAGTTCTAACCTTAAATATGACTGGGAGAAGTGTCAAGAATAGGAAAGCAATATATTCCATAGTACACTAGAACACAGCAAAACATGAACAACAACAGTTTAAACATATGTCGTGTCTTTGGCTATGCCGGATTAAGTGATATGACATGCTATTCTATAAAATCCTTTCTCTGTAATTAATATCACCTGATTGAGCTAATCGGTGTAAATGTAATTAACTAGAGAGTCGGGGCACCACAAAATAATATTTATAGAGCTGTTATCTTCCGAATAAACTCTTAAAGACCTAGTATTATTTTACATCAATAGCGGTCAATATTAATCGTCACCTTATTTCAGTCTCATCTGAAAGTTGTAAATTCTTGGTTATCTTCACAAACCCTGGCTAACAAGTTGAATCAGCAATACAAAATTGGGTTTAATTATTTATTTACTAAATACCTAACTAATCACACAGAATTACATATACACAGAATTAATCATACCTGGATTACAAATTATGTCATAAAGGAAAACGTCCCTAGTGGACGGAACAGATATGACAGCTGGTTGCCCAAAGGAAAGGGGGCTGGGTTTGAGTGAAAGAGCGGGAAGACTGAAGAACAAAGGGAGAAGCGATGTCTCTATCGGGCCGTAGGCAGCTACTCTACCGTGAATACAGAATCTTATACATTCTAAATTACCACCCGTTTGGAAAAGGAAAATGCAATAAATATTTACTCTGAGCTGCGCTTCGGTAGGTTGGTCGTAGATGCTGGTCGTGTTGGCCAACAGAGATCGTTCTGTCCTCGGAAGAATGTCTCTGGTGGTAAATTGGATACGTTGCAGTAACGTCGTTGTGTGGTAGACGTGATACTCTGTCTGTTCTTTCCTAGCCCACGTTTGCAGCTGCTGTTGCTAACTCAACGGCTAGGAGGTATCACTTCTGTAGCGAATAAGAGTTCAAAGTTCATACCATTTGCAACCAAAGTTCACGCTGAGGTTGGCTTTGTTCTATAGTTATTATCTGAACCCTTCTGACATCGGATCATCATCCTAATGTACCGGAACAGAAAGTTATATTGTCGTCAAGGCTTTATATAGGAAGGGAGAGGAGAGCGTGTTTCATAGTTTATAACCAATATTTTTTCACGTGGGCGGGCCACTGAGTCAGGCCTAATTCACTCATGAAAACACAATTCTCCCATTTTAGAAGCTAAAATCACATTTCATCCCCTCACAAATAATTTCATATTCAAACGTTTAAATTGCATAACAATTCCATATGAATCTGATAACTATAATGTGTAGACTTTCCACTGTACTGTTTATGTCATCCTATCATTGATGAGAATGTCTCAGATGACAACCGAACTGACATCATATTCATTAAGTACCAACGCATATGTTCAAACTGGTCAGATTACCAGAATATGGTTCATTTCCCCCCACCTTCTGATGTTCCCAGAATCTCTATGTTAACCAAGGGATTTTCAATAGTCACATCAGTAGGGTAGAGAGAGGAAAAAGGGGGAAGAGGTATTTATGACTGTCATAAACCTACCCCTAGGCCAGCGTCATGACACATAGGTGAGGGCAATTGAGCAAAATATCCACTAGATGACAGCAAATGGACCTATCACGATCCGACAGGAAGGGTGATAAATCCATATCTTCATTTAAACCTTTCTATCTACCAAAATGTACTATTGTGTACCTTAGTAGCGCTTCCCTTTCTCCTCTTTCTACTAGTTAAGCATAGCACTTGGGTGGTGCTTAGAGGAAGCAGCTCCACAGTAATTTCTTTGTGTTTTTGAGGACATTTTACAACTCAAACTATGGATTTTACCCTTAGAGGCTACAAGATTTTCCTATTCCCATGAAGAGGGCCAAAGGATTATTACCACTACCTCATTGCTAGATGAGATGACGGCCACAGAGAATACTGGAATGGGCTTGAACAAGGCTTACAGAGACTTGCAACACCTTATGGAGAAAGATACCAAACTTGACCTCAATTCTATCACCTTGTCTGACTGCTGGAGGAAAGGCCTAATCCCCAGAGGACTCCTTATTATGAAGTTTCCAGCTAATGGAGCACACGGTAAAACTGAATTTAGAGATAAATGGGAGGCTATTCTCAACAAGTGTTCTTTTGACCTAATGCTACTTCTAATAGAACAATCTAAAAAGGACAGACAAGTCGTCCAAACAGAAATTGAAGAAGTAAAAAGGAAAATCACTGAACATAGTGACAATTCTAACAAAGAACAATGTGATGAGATCTTGAAAGAGAAAGTAGACACATTCACTCTGACACTGAAGCAAGACAAGCTAAGAAAATTTAGAAGAGATGAAGTAGACTATAGAGATGGCAAGGTCTTTGCCTGGAGAAAACCAATGCACAAGAATTCAGAATCACATCCGCAGAGGAGGAAGCCTAGATCTGGACGAGGCCGACATGGAGGGGGAGGAAGAAATCAAGACTATCCAACCACACGGAGCAGGACCAGAACAAGGCTGTGATCAACATTTCTGGAGAACCCCTATCTGATGATTGCATAAGGGTATTGTCTAAAGGACTGTCCTTTGCCCCCACATATTCAACTAATGAATTTAATACAAAGATTTACCTATTTCATTTCTACAGGAATCTACATCTGAAGGCCTGGTACAAACAAAACATCTCTCCAACTACAGACGCCAGTGTCTCAGATCAGGCAGTTTCTGTTCCCTCAAAAACACCTTTTAAGCCCAAGTCCACTTTTTGTCCCATCGTCCAGAATGCCACACGAAATACATTTGCTAAGAAAGTGAATTTTGATGTGGAGAATCTGTTTAAGGATAAAATTGACCCCAACCAAACACGACGCAATCTTTCTAAGACGGAGCAGGATGCAGTTGAATCATTGTCCAAAAATGAACAGATTGTGGTTAAAAAAAAGCAGACAAAGGTGGTGCTACAGTAGTGTGGAGTAAAGACAAATATGTGACAGAAGCCTACCGTCAATTAGACAATGATGAATTCTACCAATCTCTTACCGTCAGCCCTACAGAGGACCTAAAAACTGAAGTGAAAGGGATCCTCACAGAAGCTAAGGAGAATGGCTACATTTCAGACAAGGAGTTCAAAATATATTTTCAATGACAGTCTGGTTTCTCTTTATCTTCTTCCAAAGGTCCACAAACATCCTGAAAATCCCCCAGACACACCAGTCATAATTGGTAAGACCAGTCATTAGTGGTGAGACCAGTCATTAGTGGTAAGACCAGTCATTAGTGGTAAGACCAGTCATTAGCAGACAGACCAGTCATTAGTGGTAATGAAAGTCTGACAGAACCCATCTCTAAATACACTGATTACTTTATTAAGCCTTGTCTGACGTCACTCCCAGCCTATCTTCAAGACACCACAGAGGTGTTGAACAACATTAAGGAATTTAACAATATAGGTACAGCTTCCTTTTTAGTCACCATGGATGTGGAGTCTCTATACACCACCATTGAGCATGAACAAGGTTTGGCAGCTATGCACCATTTCTTGAGTTACCGGCCTGAGACTAAGATGCCTCCTACTGAATTCATTGTCTCACTGACTGAATGGACTCTTAATCATAACATCTTTATCTTTCAGGATTTTTAAACAGGTCAAAGTATGTGCCATGGGAGCTCCAGCCCTTCCTACGCTGGTTTGTACTTGGGTAAATGGGTAAATGACTTCATTTTGGATCCTTCTAATAACCATTTCTTTGACCGGATTATATGGTGGGGACGCTATATTGATGATGTTTGCCTGTTTTGGTCCGGCTCAGAAGATGAACTTATTTCCTTCCACCAATACCTTAAAAACGCTAACGGGATCGATATGACAACAGCCAGTGAAAGTGCAGGGCGCCAAATTCAAAACAAGAGAAATTCCATAATTAAAATTCCTCAAACATAGAAGTATTTTACACCATTTTAAATATAAACTTGTTGTTAATCCCACCACAATGTCTGATTTCAAAAAGGCTTTACGACGAAAGCACACCAAACGATTATGTTAGGTCAGTACCTAGTTACAGAAAAACACAGCCATTTTTCCAGCCAAAGAGAGGAGTCACAAAAAGCAGAAATAGAGATAAAATGAATCACTAACCTTTGATGATCTTCATCAGATGACACTCATTTGACTTCATGTTGCACAATACATGTATGTTTTGTTCGATAAAGTTCATATTTATATCAAGAAATCTGAGTTTACATTGGCGCGTTTTGTTTAGTAGTTCCAAAACATCCGGTGATTTTGCAGAGAGCCACATCAATTTACAGAAATACTCATAATAAACATTGATAGAAGATACAACTATTATGCATGGAATTATAGATACACTTCTCCTTAATGCAACCGCTGTGTCAGATTTCAAAAAAGCTTTACCGAAAAAGCACACCATGCAATAATCTGAGTACAGCGCTCAGGCAACAAAACAAGCCATACAGATATCCGCCATGTTGTGGAGTCAACAGAAGTCAGAAATAACATTATAAATATTCACTTACCTTTGATGACCTTCATCAGAATGCACTCCCAGGAATCCCAGTTCCACAATAAATGTTTGATTTGTTCGGTGAAGTCCAGCATTTATGTCTATATACCTCCTTTTTGTTCGCACGTTTAGTCCAGTAATCCAAATGCTCAATGCGCGATCACTTAGTTCATATGAAAAGTCAAAAAAGTTATATTACAGTTCGTAGAAGCATGTCAAACGATGTATAGAATCAATCTTTAGGATGTTTTTAAAATACATCTTCAATAATGTTCCAACCGGAGAATTCCTTTGTCTACAGAAATGCAATGGAACTCAAGCTAACTCTCACGTGAACGCGCGTGGTCAGCTCATGCCTCTCTGGCAGACCTCTGACTCAATCCCCTCATTCTCCCCTCCTTCACAGTAGAAGCATCAAACAAGGTTCTAAAGACTGTTGACATCTAGTGGAAGCCTCAAGAAGTGCAATTTGACCCCATAGACACTGTATATTCGATTGGCAAAGAGTTGAAAAACTACAGACCTCAGATTTCTCACTTCCTGGTTGGATTTTTTCTCAGGTTTTTGCCTACCATATGAGTTATGTTATACTCACAGACATTCAAAAACAGTTTTAGAAACTTCAGAGTGTTTTCTATCCAAATATACTAATATACTAATACTGTGCATATATTAGCAACTGGGCCTGAGTATCAGGCAGTATACTCTGGGCACCTTATTCATCCAAGCTACTCAACACTGCTCCCAACCATAACAAGTTAACAGCATTAACCCTAACATCAAACTAACTATGGAGTACAGCAAGGACAACATTCATTTTTGGGACCTCGTCATTAGTAAAAATGACAAAGGTTGTTTGCACACATCTATCTTTGGGAAGCCTACAGATGGGAATACCATTCTGAGGGCAGACAGCTTCCACCCCAAAAGGCTAAAAGAAAACATTCCATATGGCCAATTCCAAAGAGTCCGCAGAATCTGTGATCAGGAAACAGACTACAGTGTCAAATCTGCTGAATTGGAGAATGACTTCTTGAATGGAGGCTACTGCGTTCAGGTGCTGAAAGATGCAGGTATAAGGGCTGGATGACTTGACAGAGAGCACTTATTGCAAAGGGGAGTGCCTCGTGATACATCAGTATTTTGTTACAAGATACAGCACTGAAGCAGAGAACATTAAAATAATAATTGGGGAATCATCCAAAGTGACACGCTACTACGCCAATTCTTTCCTGAGACACCTGTCATAAGCTTTAAGAGATGTCCTACCCTAAATAACAAATTGGTCCACAGTTATCTTCCGGGTGACTCTCAAAAAACTTGTCTTGACCACAAACCCAAGGGCTCTTTTAAATGTAACCAGTGTTGGGGAATAATCAGAATTAGTTGGTAACATAGGTAAGATGTTTTATATTCATCATATGTGTGTAAGTTACTTCTCATCAGAATGTGTTTGTATAATACTGTGGCGGGGTTGCAGTTATCTGTTCTCTGTCAGGACTAAGTTACTTGGGCCGGAGAGAGGGGAGAGGTCAAGCGTGTATCTCTTGGCTCCACAATGTCTGTGTGCCAGTCAATGTGTCTATGTGATCTTGTCAAGATAGAATGGATTTGATATATGCCTGTTGATGTGAGGATTTGTTTATGGTTCTGAGTTTGAGAAAATAACATAGTTTAGGAGACAAAGCTGAACGATAAATTATGCTGTCTGGCTATGTGTGTCTTTGCTATAAAGGATCTCAGTTGCAATGTGTAAGGGACTCAGAGAATTCATTGATAAACACTGAATTGATCTGAGAGTCACAGGGTTGTGATGGAGCTCATATAATTAAAGATGGAATTTGTGATAACTAACTCTGACTTGTGTGTGGTTTGCTCTCATGATTTGGTAAATACAGGAAATTTCCACGACACCAGTGCAACCATTGCAGTAATATGGTACAGAAGTATTTTGTTGACACAGCTTCCTAAATGGAAAATTAAGTCAAGCATTTCATTAACTGCAAAACCACTCATGTCATCTATAGATTGGAATGTCCACAGTGCAAGGTGTTCTACACTGGACGGACAAAGAGACGCCTTCAAGACCGCTTAGTGGAACACAAGTACGCCATACGGGTAGGTAATGAAGACTACCCCATGGCAAGGCACTACAAGTCCTTACCCCATGGCAAGGCACTACAAGTCCTTACCCCATGGCAAGGCACTACAAGTCCTTACCCCATGGCAAGGCACTACAAGTCCCTACACCATGGCAAGGCACTACAAGTCCCTACACCATGGCAAGGCACTACAAGTCCTTACCCCATGGCAAGGCACTACAAGTCCTTACCCCACGGCAAGGCACTACAAGTCCTTACCCCATGGCAAGGCACTACAAGTCCCTACACCATGGCAAGGCACTACAAGTCCTTACCCCATGGCAAGGCACTACAAGTCCTTACCCCATGGCAAGGCACTACAAGTCCCTACACCATGGCAAGGCACTACAAGTCCCTACACCATGGCAAGGCACTACAAGTCCCTACACCATGGCAAGGCACTACAAGTCCCTAAACCATGGCAAGGCACTACAAGTCCTTACCCCACGGCAAGGCACTACAAGTCCTTACCCCATGGCAAGGCACTACAAGTCCCTACACCATGGCAAGGCACTACAAGTCCTTACCCCATGGCAAGGCACTACAAGTCTCTACACCATGGCAAGGCACTACAAGTCCTTACCCCACGGCAAGGCACTACAAGTCCTTACACCATGGCAACCCTGCCTCCCTACAAGCTATGGGTATTGATCATGTTCCAGCCTCTATTAGAAAAGGGGGCCGTCTGAAACAGTTAAACCAAATGGAAAGTTTTGAGATTTACAAACTACAGGCCACTAAATACCCTGGTTTAAATGAAGATATGGATTTACAAACTACAGGCCACTAAGTACCCTGGTTTAAATGAAGATATGGATTTACAAACTACAGGCCACTAAGTACCCTGGTTTAAATGAAGATATGGATTTACAAACTACAGGCCACTAAGTACCCTGGTTTAAATGAAGATATGGATTTACAAACTACAGGCTACTAAGTACCCTGGTTTAAATGAAGATATGGATTTACAAACTACAGGCCACTAAATACCCTGGTTTAAATGGAGATATGGATTTACAAACTACAGGCCACTAAATACCCTGGTTTAAATGGAGATATGGATTTACAAACTACAGGCCACTAAATACCCTGGTTTAAATGAAGATATGGATTTACAAACTACAGGCCACTAAATGCCCTGGTTTAAATGGAGATATGGATTTACAAACTATAGGCCACTAAATACCCTAGTTTAAATGGAGATATGGATTTACAAACTACAGGCCACTAAATGCCCTGGTTTAAATGAAGATATGGATTTACAAACTACAGGCCACTAAATGCCCTGGTTTAAATGAAGATATGGATTTACAAACTACAGGCCACTAAATGCCCTGGTTTAAATGGAGATATGGATTTACAAACTATAGGCCACTAAATACCCTAGTTTAAATGAAGATATGGATTTCTCACCCTTCCTGTAGGGTCGTGATAGGTCCATTTGCTGTCATCTAGTGGACATTTTGCTCAATTGCCCTCAGCTATGTTTAGACTGTTGTTGTTCATGTTTTGCTGTGTTCTAGTGTACTATGGAATATATTGCTTTCTGATTCTTGACACCTATCCCAGTCATATTTAAGGTTAGAACTACCTTTCTAAGTGTTCTGATACTTCTATCTTGGAGTTGTATTTTTATGATAACATAGCTACACTTTTTTAATGTGTATAGTATTGCTTACTAGGTGTGTCCAATCAATTTTGTAACCACTCCCTCTTCTAATTATGGCTAATTGGAAAAGCTGTTCAAAAGAGGACATTGTGTTATTTTTTTGTACTCCCTGACGAAGGCCATGCAGCCGAAACGCGTCATTTAAAAAAACTGTTTCTATTGAACATGCCATACTGATAAAGGCATTTTAACTAATTACATGAAGAGTGCCTTGGATCTCCTTTCTGAGTATTTCTGTGTTTCATTTTCAATAAATGTGCACAATAAAAATCTAAATAAACATGTTTTCACTTTGTTATTATGGGGTATTGTGTGTAGATGGGTCAGATTTTGTATTTATTTAATCCATTTTGAATTAAGACTGTAACAAATTTGGAATAAATCAACCGTATGAATAATTTTTGAAGGTTCTGTAATCCGATCTGATGTTCAAAAGACAGATGTAAAGACATACATTTAGAGAAAATAAAGTATAATGAAGTAATAACAAAACAACAAAATAATCACTAAATAGCAAAGCTGGGTCGGAGCTCGCAAAATGGCGTCAACAAAATGGCTTCCATTCAATACAGCGATCTCTTATTCTTGTACCATTTAAACCACTGCAAAATATATTTTTCCATTATCAAAGATTAAGAACGGGAAGCATAGAAATAACACACATCTACCGTTTTAGACTTGCTTATCAATTGGAATGGCAGATCTATAACACATAGAACAGATCTACCGATTCTTAGACTGGCTTATCAATGGGAATGGCAGATCTATAACACATAGAACAGATCTACCGCTTCTTAGACTGGCTTATCAATGGGAATGGCAGATCTATTACACATAGAACAGATCTACAGTTTCTTAAACTTGCCTATCAATGGGAATGGCAGATCTATAACACATAGAACAGATCTACCGATTCTTAGACTGGCTTATCAATGGGAATGGCAGATCTATAACACATAGAACAGATCTACCGATTCTTAGACTGGCTTATCAATGGGAATGGCAGATCTATAACACATAGAACAGATCTACCGCTTCTTAGACTGGCTTATCAATGGGAATGGCAGATCTATTACACAGAACAGATCTACAGTTTCTTAAACTTGCCTATCAATGGGAATGGCAGATCTATGGCTCTGTAGAAGTGTATGATGATAAGGGTAATGTATTTAATGTGTTGAGTATGGCTTGTACGGTGTTTTAGTTTGTGTACAGTAGTACTGTGTGTGTAAGACAGCTACATTTCATCTTATACCTCACATTGCTTTTCCCCCTCAACTTCCCTTTTTTCCTAGTATCCAGTTGGTAGTTACAGTCTTGTCTCATCGCTGCAACTCTCGTACGGACTCGGGAGAGGCGAAGGTCGAGAGCTGTGCGTCCTCTGAAACACAACCCAAACGCACTGCTTCTTGACACAATGCACACTAAACCCGGATGCCGGCCGCACCAATGTGTCGGAGGAAACACCGTACACCTGGCGACCGTGTCAGAGTGCACTGCGCTCGGCCCGTCACAGGAGTCGCTAGAGCGACAAGGATATTCCTGCCGGCAAAACTCTCCCCTAACCTGGACGACGCTGGGCCAATTGTGCGCCGCCCCATGGGTCTCCCGGTCACAGCCAGCTGCGACAGAGCCTGGACTCAAACCCAGAATCTCCAGTGGAACTATGTTGCAGTGCCTTAGACCACTGAGCCACTCGGGAGGCCCATAACTCACATTTCTATGCGAATTTGGTCTGGTCGCCCAAAAAGATACAGAATGCAGCTTTAATTAAAATTCATTATTCTATTTATAAAAAATTTTCATTACTATTTTAATTCATGGACCGAGTATATTAAATAGACTAATATACTTTGTATATATTCTATGCAGTTGGTAAAAAAACAATAACTTTGTCAATCCAATTATGTTGGCCACATAATTGTAAATGTATCTTGGGGCACCCGAGTGGTGCAGTGGTCTAAGGCACTACAACTCAGTGCAAAGAGCATCACTATAGTACCTGGTTTGAATCCAGGCTGTATCACATCCGGTTGTGATTGGGAGTCCCATAGGGAGGTCCACATTTGGCCCAGTGTGGTTGGGGCTGGAGTAGGCCTTCCTTGTAATAATACTACTTTGTTCTTAACTGACTTGTCTAGTTAAATAAAGGGTCAAAAAAATAATTAAAATCACATTCATGCAATACCATCTACAAACCAGCAGGTGGTAGCATTAACATATATAAAGGATACCTGGCCACTGGGCCTGTGAGAAATTAAAAGGAGAGTCAGGTGAGTACGATTCCCTTTAGTTTAATTGAGATTGTTGTACAAGTCTTTAAAAAGGATTCCTATAATCTAAAGAGCTTTTCTAGTTGTCAGCATTTGTGCAACAAAAAAAAAGAACAACGATGATACTTATTTCAGAGGACTCCACAAATCCCCAGAGCGGTGCCATGAATACAGCCTAATGCATATGCAAAGATGAGTTCGTACAGAAACTTGTTTGGAGAGGCAGGAAGACGAGCATTGCAGTGACTGACACTAGCCACCATTCAACATCTCATTTTAACATATAGGACAAGAGGAGGAGGGTTTTCAGCCAAAAAAAGCAAACAAAGTCATTTCACTGAACGGCCCATCTTCGGTGGTTGAGTTGTCTCATGATGCGCTGGGAAAAAAAGAAGAAGAGAGATTTCTACTACAGACAAAGACCTGTTTCTTTCATCAGCCTATTGTGTTGACTATGTGCATAGTTTAATGTACAGAACCGCTTCATCTGCGGTATTCGAAGTTTAAAACCATGACAACAGAAGCTATAGGCAACTTGCTTGCATGATATGTGAACTAAGACTACTTGCGTGATATAGATCGTTTCATGAGGGATAATAACTGTAGATTTACCTTCTTTGGGGAGGGGCTGGATGGGCCTTGTAGGTGGACGCAGTTTGCTGGGCAGCTCCGAGCTGTCTCTGTAGTCTTTAGGCTTAGTGGGCGTGATGTCCGCCTGGCATGGGCGGGACTTCATGGGCAGATGTGGTCTATTGGTGGTTTGTACCATGCCCCCCTCGGAGCGCGAGGGCTTTACAGGGTTCTTGGTGTAGGTCGGGGGGTGGAGCGGGGCCGAGGCTGATGCAGTGTTGACGGAGGACGGGGGCTTGGTCTCAGAACAGGTGTAAGAGCGGTTACGAGGGGTGGGGACCGGGGGCCGGTCAGGGTCCTGGTCAGAGGGTTTGGTGAAGGAGAAGATGGGGTCTGGAGGGGTCAGCTGATCCTTGGAGCGTTGAGGGTCTGGTTGGTCTTTAGCTCCTCGTGGAACTCCTCCCTTCCCCATGGAGCCGTACAGAGGGTTGTCAAACATCTCCGCTGGCTTCCCCCCCTCACTACTAGAAGACAGCATACAAAAGAAGACAGGCAGACAGACAGACAGGCAGACAGGCAGACAGGCAGACAGGCAGACAGGCAGGCAGACAGGCAGACAGACAGGCAGGCAGGCAGGCAGGCAGGCAGGCAGACCGGCAGACAGGCAGACAGACAGACAGACACGTCATTCAGAGTACAGCTTCAGACTTACATTGGGGTATCAATCTATTCACTCTCAGTACATTGCCTGCTCTGTGAGAAAACTGCAACAGTATCGTTCAGTCCCATTTCTTTTCCACTTCAAGTAGGCCTAAATCATGGAACTCTACATACTAGAGGTCAACGCCACCTCAACAAAAGTCCCTTTACACTGACCAATTGAAACCATTTCAATGGAGACGAGTCACTGTCTGGGAAAACCAGGAGTTCTGAAAACTATAATCTCATCAGATATTTTCTCTTAGATCTAAGCTAGTCCAAGACAAACGTACACGTTATCGGATGCTTTTCCTGTAGGGCTTCGCACAGCGCTGCGGTCGTTAGCAGTCTTTTTAGGAGAGGTGTTTCCATGGGTCTGGTCCCTACCACCGAACCCACCTCCGGAGCCTGATTTCGGGGACATGCTGTAGCTCCAGCCCCTGTCTGTCACACCTCCAGACTTGAAGCCCACCCCCATGTAACTGGGGTTGGTGATATCACTGGGAAGAGCAAACCTATTGAACAGGACACACGACCAAATGTTCATCTCACAACTAACAGGTAAAGGGAATGGAAAGAATAAAGGCTCATACACACTTATACGTTTACCAACATATATATATATATATATATATATATTTATCTTTTTTACTTGGTAATCCACCAAAGTCAGTTTTCATTAGTTTTAAAAGAACATGTCAGCTGTGCTTGAATGCTACAAAGTAGCCATGAGGGAAGAAGGAGGTTCTCACTTGTTGATAAGATCAAGTCCTTTTCCCTTAGAGGCACCAGAATCATCCCTTTCCACTTTGATGAAATCTGTAGACAAAAAAGAGAAAAATAGTTGAGCTCAGCAACAAAAATATAAACCTTTTACAGGTGCAGTACGTCATTGGCTGTCAGCCTCACCGTATAACTTCTCAGTCTGTTTGCCTTCTGAGGTTCTTAACTGTACACCTCCCGCCAGGGTGCCCGTCCGCTCGCCGTGATGAGTCAATGTGATGTGGAACTCTGTGTAGGAGGACTCCGCCGCTCGCAGAGCCACACAGCCCTCTCCTGTAAGGATGACACCATGTCAGAGAGGAGGTAGAGAAGGGGGGGGGGGGCAGGAGGAGAGGAGGAAGAGGAGGGGGGGGGGGCAGGAGGAGAAGAGGAGGAAGAGGAGGAAGAGGAGGAGGATTAGAAAATGCTATTTTACTCTCTGACAGAGCTAGATGAAGACAGAGCTAGATGAAGAAAGAGCTAGATGAAGAAAGAGCTGGATTAAGAAGGACAGAGCTGGATGAAGAAAGGCAGAGCTGGATGAAGAAAGGCAGAGCTGGATGAAGAAAGGCAGAGCTGGATGAAGAAAGGCAGAGCTGGATGAAGAAAGGCAGAGCTAGATGAAGAAAGGCAGAGCTGGATGAAGACAGAGCTGGATGAAGACAGAGCTGGATGAAGACAGAGCTGGATGAAGACAGAGCTGGATGAAGACAGAGCTGGATGAAGAAAGGCAGAGCTAGATGAAGAAAGGCAGAGCTAGATGAAGACAGAGCTGGATGAAGACAGAGCTGGATGAAGACAGAGCTGGATGAAGACAGAGCTAGATGAAGACAGAGCTGGATTAAGAAAGGCAGAGCTAGATGAAGACAGAGCTAGATGAAGAAAGGCAGAGCTAGATGAAGACAGAGCTGGATGAAGAAAGGCAGAGCTAGATGAAGACAGACAGAGCTAGATGAAGAAAGACAGAGCTAGAAGAAGGAAGACAGAGATAGATGAAGAAAGACAGAGCTGGATGAAGAAAGACAGAGCTGGATGAAGAAAGAGAGCTAGATGAAGGAAGACAGAGCTAGATGAAGGAAGATAGAGCTAGATGAAGGAAGACAGAGTTAGATGAAGAAAGACAGAGCTAGATGAAGAAAGAGAGCTAGATGAAGAAAGACAGAGCTAGATGAAGACAGAGCTAGATGAAGACAGAGCTAGATGATCATGATTCATAGACCTAGACTAGTATTTACTCAAGCCCAAATGTGGTCTGTGTCATTCTCAGAACGAGTCGCTCCAAACAGACCACAGTTGTCCTTCTTTCTCACCATAGGATTCATCACAGTCTGTGGACTTGACACACAGGAGAATGTGTTGATCCAACAGATACTCCGGGTCTGAGATGATAGGGACGAGCTTTAAAAAGACACGAGAGGAGCTCTGTTACATCAAATACGCCATATTGTAAACTCACCTAGCCTAGTGCAACAAAAAAAAACGTAATTGTCAACAAACCTCAACTTGGTTTCCAAACCGAACTTTGATGGACCCATCTGAGTGATCTTGGTTCTCTCCTTCCGAGCTCTTGACGAATTCTGTGGACAGAATGTATGCAGTTATGCTGGTCCCAGATCTGTTTGTGCTATATAACCAATTCAAGTTTGGTATGAGAATGAACAATAGGAGTCGTAAAGGTGAACAGATCTGGGACCAAACTAGCGTGCAGTCACTGTGAGTTAGATTACATTTCAGTTGAAGCTATTGATATACATTGTTTTGAAACAATCAAGAATCCCAGAAAAATGAAAAAAAAGCTCACAATATTTATTTATTTAACCAGGCAAGTCAGTTAAGAACAAATTCTTATTTTCAATGACAGCCTGTTCAGGGGTAGAATGACAGATTTGTACCTTGTCAGCTCAGGGGTTTGAACTTGCAACCTTCCAGTTACTAGTCCAACGCTCTAACCACTAGGCTACCCTGCCGCCCCGAAATCCATAACTTGCGATGTGTTCGAACAGGAAGTCCACTGTGTGCAGCTCACCCTGCATTATCAGCTCAAACATAAATAACATGAGCATGTCTACTTCTGCTAAGCTTCCCAGTAAAGCAATGAAAACAATCAAGCATCCCAGAAAAATTAACATATGTAGCTTAAGAAACCAGTTTCATTATATCAATAACTTGCTGGTAACAGATGACAGATTCATATCCTGACTCTATCTCTGAAACCCACTTAGATAATACAGTGGTAGCAATACATGGTTATAACATCTACAGAAAGGACAACAGAGGCGGTGTTGCGGTCTATATTCAGAACCACATCCCTGTGAAGCTTAGAGAGGATCTCATGTTCAATACTGTTGAAGTAATATGGCTACTGTCAGGTGCGTGAATGAGGACCCAAAAGCGAATTAACGTAAACAGAGCTTCTTTAATAACAAAACAAAACGTAGGCTCAGATGGACCGGCAGGTTCCGACAGGACAGGACAAGGTTGCAGCAAACATGACGATAGTCTGGTTCAGGCATGAACAACACAAACAAGAATCCGACAAGGACAGGAACAAAAACAGAGAGAGATATAGGGACCTAATCAGAGGGAAAAAGGGAACAGGTGGGAAAAGGGGTGAATGAGGTAGTCAGAGAAGACAAGGAACAGCTGGGGGAAAGAGGGACAGAAACGGTAACCTAGTACGACCAGCAGAGGGAGACAGGGTGAAGGGAAAGGACAGAAACAAGACAACATGACAATACATGACAGTACCCCCCCACTCACCGAGCGCCTCCTGGCGCACTCGAGGAGGAAACCTGGCGGCAACGGAGGAAATCCTCGATCAGCGCACGGTCCAGCACGTCCCGAGAGGGAACCCAACTCCTCTCCTCAGGACCGTACCCCTCCCAATCTACGAGGTACTGGTGACCACGGCCCCGAGGACGCATGTCCAAAATCCTACGGACCCTGTAGATGGGTGCGCCCTCGACAAGGATGGGGGGGGGGGGGGGAAGACGAGCGGGGGCGCGAAGAACGGGCTTGATACAGGAGACATGGAAGACCGGGTGGACGCGACGAAGGTATCGCGGAAGAAGAAGTCGAACTGCGACAGGATTAATGACCCGAGAAATACGGAACGGACCAATGAACCGCGGGGTCAACTTGCGAGAAGCCGTCTTAAGGGGAAGGTTCTGAGTGGAGAGCCAAACTCTCTGACCGCGACAATATCTAGGACTCTTAGTTCTACGCTTATTAGCAGCCCTCACAGTCTGCGTCCTATAACGGCAGAGTGCAGACCTGACCCTCTTCCAGGTGCGCTCGCAACGTTGGACAAAAGCCTGAGCGGAGGGGACGCTGGACTCGGCGAACTGAGATGAGAACAGCGGAGGCTGGTACCCGAGGCTACTCTGAAAAGGAGATAGCCCGGTCGCAGACGAAGGAAGCGAGTTGTGGGCGTACTCTGCCCAGGGGAGCTGTTCTGACCAAGACGCAGGGTTGCGAAAAGAAAGACTGCGTAAGATGCGACCAATAGTCTGATTGGCCCGTTCTGCTTGACCGTTAGACTGGGGGTGAAAGCCGGAAGAGAGACTGACGGAAGCCCCAATCAAACGGCAAAACTCCCTCCAAAATTGAGACGTGAATTGCGGACCTCTGTCCGAAACGACGTCTGACGGAAGGCCATGAATTCTGAAAACATTCTCGATGATGATTTGTGCCGTCTCTTTAGCAGAAGGAAGCTTAGCAAGGGGAATGAAATGAGCCGCCTTAGAGAACCTATCGACAACCGTAAGAATAACAGTCTTCCCCGCTGACGAAGGCAGTCCGGTGACAAAATCTAAGGCGATGTGAGACCACGGTCGAGAGGGAATGGGAAGCGGCCTGAGACGGCCGGCAGGAGGGGAGTTACCGGACTTAGTCTGCGCGCAGACCGAACAAGCAGCCACGAAACGACGCGTGTCATGCTCCCGGGTGGGCCACCAAAAACGCTGGCGAATGGAAGCAAGCGTACCCCGAACGCCAGGGTGGCCGGCTAACTTGGCAGAGTGAGCCCACTGAAGAACGGCCAGACGAGTAGGAACGGGAACGAAAAGAAGGTTCCTAGGACAAGCGCGCGGCGACGGAGTGTGAGTGAGCGCTTGCTTTACCTGCCTCTCAATTCCCCAGACAGTCAACCCGACAACACGCCCCTCAGGGAGAATCCCCTCGGGGTCAGTGGAGGCTACTGAAGAACTGAAGAGACGAGATAAAGCATCAGGCTTGGTGTTCTTAGAGCCCGGACGATAAGAAATCACGAACTCGAAACGAGCGAAAAACAGCGCCCAACGCGCCTGACGTGCATTAAGTCGTTTGGCAGAACGGATGTACTCAAGGTTCCTATGGTCAGTCCAAACGACAAAAGGAACGGTCGCCCCCTCCAACCACTGTCGCCATTCGCCTAGGGCTAACCGGATGGCGAGCAGTTCGCGGTTTCCCACATCATAGTTACGTTCCGACGGCGACAGGCGATGAGAAAAATACGCGCATGGGTGGACCTTGTCGTCAGAGAGGGAGCGCTGAGAAAGAATGGCTCCCACGCCCACCTCTGACGCGTCAACCTCGACAACGAACTGTCTAGAGACGTCAGGTGTAACAAGGATAGGAGCGGATGTAAAACGATTCTTGAGGAGATCAAAAGCTCCCTGGGCGGAAACGGACCACTTAAAGCACGTCTTGACAGAAGTAAGGGCTGTGAGAGGAGCTGCCACCTGACCGAAATTACGGATGAAACGACGATAGAAGTTCGCGAAGCCGAGAAAGCGCTGCAGCTCGACGCGTGACTTAGGGGCGGGCCAATCAATGACAGCTTGGACCTTAGCGGGATCCATCTTAATGCCTTCAGCGGAAATAACAGAACCGAGAAATGTGACGGAGGAGGCATGAAAAGAGCACTTCTCAGCCTTCACAAAAAGACAATTCTCTAAAAGGCGCTGGAGGACACGTCGAACGTGCTGAACATGAATCTGGAGTGACGGTGAAAAAATCAGGATGTCGTCAAGGTAAACGAAAACAAAGATGTTCAGCATGTCTCTCAGGACATCATTGACTAATGCCTGAAAGACAGCTGGAGCGTTAGCGAGGCCGAAAGGAAGAACCCGGTATTCAAAGTGCCCTAACGGAGTGTTAAACGCCGTCTTCCACTCGTCCCCCTCCCTGATGCGCACGAGATGGTAAGCGTTACGAAGGTCCAACTTAGTGAAAAACCTGGCTCCCTGCAGGATCTCGAAGGCTGAAGACATAAGAGGAAGCGGATAACGATTCTTCACTGTTATGTCATTCAGCCCTCGATAATCTATGCAGGGGCGCAGGGACCCGTCCTTCTTCTTAACAAAAAAGAACCCCGCTCCGGCGGGAGAGGAGGAGGGGACTATGGTACCGGCGGCAAGAGCTACAGACAAATAATCTTCGAGAGCCTTACGTTCGGGAGCCGACAGAGAGTATAGTCTACCCCGGGGGGGAGTGGTTCCCGGAAGGAGATCAATACTACAATCATACGACCGGTGTGGAGGAAGAGAGGTGGCCCTGGACCGACTGAACACCGTGCGCAGATCGTGATATTCCTCCGGCACCCCTGTCAAATCACCAGGCTCCTCCTGTGAAGAAGAGACAGAGGAAACAGGAGGGATAGCAGACATTAAACATTTCACATGACAAGAGACGTTCCAGGAGAGGATAGAATTACTAGACCAATTAATGGAAGGATTATGACAAACTAGCCAGGGATGGCCCAAAACAACAGGTGTAAAAGGTGAACGAAAAATTAAAAAAGAAATGGTTTCGCTATGATTACCAGAAACAGTGAGGGTTAAAGGTAGCGTCTCACGCTGAATCCTGGGGAGAGGACTACCATCCAGGGCGAACAAGGCCGTGGACTCCCTTAACTGTCTGAGAGGAATGTCATGTTCCCGAGCCCAGGTCTCGTCCATAAAACAGCCCTCCGCCCCAGAGTCTATTAAGGCACTGCAGGAAGCTGACGAACCAGTCCAGCGTAGATGGACCGACAAGGTAGTGCAGGATCTTGAAGGAGAGACAGGAGTAGTAGCGCTCACCAGTAGCCCTCCGCTTACTGATGAGCTCTGGCTTTTACTGGACATGAAGTGACAAAATGACCAGCAGAACCGCAATAGAGACAGAGGCGGTTGGTGATTCTCCGTTCCCTCTCCTTAGTCGAGATGCGGATACCTCCCAGCTGCATAGGCTCAGCTCCCGAGCCGGCAGAGGAAGATGGTAGTGATGCGGAGAGGGGGGCAACGGAGAACGCGAGCTCCTTTCCACGAGCTCGGTGACGAAGATCAACCCGTCGCTCAATGCGAATAGCGAGTTCAATCAAGGAATCCACGCTGGAAGGAACCTCCCGGGAGAGAATCTCATCCTTTACCTCTGCGCGGAGACCCTCCAGAAAACGAGCGAGCAAAGCCGGCTCGTTCCAGCCACTGGAGGCAGCAAGAGTGCGAAACTCAATAGAGTAGTCTGTTATGGATCGATTACCTTGACATAGGGAAGACAGGGCCCTGGAAGCCTCCTCCCCAAAAACAGATCGATCAAAAACCCGTATCATCTCCTCCTTAAAGTCCTGATACTGGTTAGTACACTCAGCCCTTGCCTCCCAGATTGCCGTGCCCCACTCACGAGCCCGTCCAGTAAGGAGAGATATGACGTAGGCGACACGAGCAGTGCTCCTGGCGTAAGTGTTGGGCTGGAGAGAAAACACAATATCACACTGGGTGAGGAACGAGCGGCATTCAGTGGGCTCCCCAGAGTAACACGGCGGGTTATTGATTCTGGGCTCCGGAGATTCGAAACCCCTGGAAGTGGCCGGTGGATCGAGGCGGAGATGGTGAACCTGTTCTGTGAGGTTGGAGACTTGGGTGGCCAGGGTCTCAACGGCATGTCGAGCAGCAGACAATTCCTGCTCGTGTCTGCCTAGCATCGCCCCCTGGATCTCGACGGCTGAGTGGAGAGGATCCGAAGTCGCTGGGTCCATTCTTGGTCGGATTCTTCTGTCAGGTGCGTGAATGAGGACCCAAAAGCGAATTAACGTAAACAGAGCTTCTTTAATAACAAAACAAAACGTAGGCTCAGATGGACCGGCAGGTTCCGACAGGACAGGACAAGGTTGCAGCAAACATGACGATAGTCTGGTTCAGGCATGAACAACACAAACAAGAATCCGACAAGGACAGGAACAAAAACAGAGAGAGATATAGGGACCTAATCAGAGGGAAAAAGGGAACAGGTGGGAAAAGGGGTGAATGAGGTAGTCAGAGAAGACAAGGAACAGCTGGGGGAAAGAGGGACAGAAACGGTAACCTAGTACGACCAGCAGAGGGAGACAGGGTGAAGGGAAAGGACAGAAACAAGACAACATGACAATACATGACAGCTACAGGTTCATATGCCTCACCTAAAGCCCGTTATTGTGGGAAGCTGCTATAGACCACCAAGTGCTAACAGTCAGTATCTGGAAAATATGTGTGAAATGCTTGATAATGTATGTGATATCAACAGAGGTATATTTTCTGGGTGACCTAAATATTGACTGGCTTTCATCAAGCTGCCCACTCAAGATTACTTCAAACGGTAACCAGTGTATGCAACCTGGTTCAGGTTATAAGTCAACCTACCACAAGCAGAACAGGAATGAAATCCACATTTAAGGGCCAGACGTGCTGCCCTGTTCTGGGCCAGTTGCAATTTTCCAAAGTCCCTCTTTGTGGCACCTATCCACATCACTCGGCAGTAGTCCAGGTGCAACAAAAGTAGGGCCTGTAGGACCTGCCTTGTTGATATTGTTGTTAAGAAGGTAGAACAGTGCTTTATTGTGGACAGACCTCTCCCCATCTTAGCTACTGTGGCTGCCGTGCTATGTTGTTGTCTTTAGGTCTCTCTTTATGTTGTGTTGTCTCACTTGTCGAGATGTGTGTTTTGTCCTATATTTTTATTTAATTTATTTGTATTTTTAATCCAAGGCCTCATCCCCACAGGAGGCCTTTTGGTGGGCCGTCATTGTAAATAACAATTTGTTCTTAACTGACTTGCCTAGTTAAATAAATAAAAATACTCTTGCATCACCTAGCCGTGTCTGAATCCTGGCTTAGGAAGGCCACCAAAAATTCTGAAATTTTCATCCCCAACTATCACATTTTCCGACGATATAGAACTGCCAAAGGGGAGGAGTTGCAATCTACTGCAGAGATCTGTCATACTATGCAGGTCTGTGATCGAACAATTTGAGCTTCTACTTTTAAAAGCCACCTTTCCAGAAACAAGTCTCTCACCGTTGCCGCTTGTTATAGACCCCTCTCAGCTTCCAGCTGTGCCCTGGACACCATATGTGAATTGATTGCCTCCCATCTATCTTCAGAGTTCACACTGCTAGGTGACCTAAACTGGGATATGCTTAAAACCCTGGCCGTCCTACAATCTAAGCTAGATGCCCTCAATCTCACACAAATTATCAAGGAATTTACCAGGTACGACCCTAAATCCGTAACCCTCTTAGATATCATCCTGACCAACTTGCCCTCTAAATACACCTCTGCTGTCTTCAACCAGGATCTCAGCAATCACTGCCTCATTGCCTGCGTCCGTAATGGGTCCGCGGTCAAACGACCACCCCTCATCACTGTCAAACGCTCCCTAAAACACCTTTCTAATCAACCTGGCCCGGGTATCCTGGAAGGATATTGACCTCATCCCGTCAGTAGACGATGGTTGGTTACTCTTTAAAAGTGCTTTCCTCACCATCTTAAATAAGCGTTCATAAAAATGCCGTTCATAAAATGTAGAACTAAGAACAGATATAGCCCTTGGTTCACCTCAAAACCTGATTGCCCTTGACCAGCACAAAAACATCCTGTGGCATTCTGCATTAGTATTTAATAGACCCCGCAATATGCAACTTTTCAGGGAAGTTAGTAACCAATATACAGTCAGTTAGGAAAGCTAAGGCTAGCTTTTTCAAACAGAAATTTGCATCCTGTAGCACTAATTCCAAAAAGTTTTGGGACACTGTAAAGTCCATGGAAAATAAGTGCATCTCCTCCCAGCTGCCCACTGCACTTAGGCTAGGAAACATTGTCACCACCGATAAATCTAAGATAATTTCAATAAGCACTTTTCTACAGCTGGCCATGCTTTCCTCCTGGCTATCCCTACCTCGGGCAACAGCTCTGCACCCCCTGCAGCAACTCCAGACAGCGGATGTTCCGAAAGTGCTACAAAATCTGGATCCCTACAAATCAGCCGGTCGAGACAATCTGGACCCTCTCTTTCTAAAATTATCTCCCGAAATTGTTGCAACCCTTATTACTAGCCTGTTCAACCTCTCTTTCGTATCGTCTGAGATCCCCAAAGATTGAAAAGCTGCAGCGGTCTTCCCCTCTTCAAAGGGGGGGACACTCTAGACCCAAACTATTATAGACCTATATCCATCCTGCCCTGCCTTTCTAAAATCTTCGAAAGCCAAGTTAACAAACAGATCACCGACCATTTCGAATCCCACCGTACCTTCTCCACTATGCTATCTGGTTTCCGAGCTGGTCATGGGTGCACCTCTGCCACGTTCAAGGTCCTAAACGATATCATAATTGATAAGATACAATACTGTGCAGCTGTCTTCATCGCCCTGGCGAAGGCTTCGACTCTGTCAATTACCGCATTCTTATCAGCAGACTCATTATCCTTGGTTTCTCAAATGACTGCCTCGCCTGGTTCACCAACTACTTCTCAGATAGAGTTCAGTGTGTCAAATCAGAGGGCCTGTTGTCCGGACCTCTGGCAGTCTCTATGGGGGTGCCACAGTGTTCAATTCTCAGGCCGACTCTCTTCTCTGTATATATCAATCATGTTGCTCTTGCTGCTGGTGATTCTCTGATCCACCTCTACGCAGATGACACCATTCTGTATACATCTGGCCCTTCTTTGGACACTGTGTTAACAAACCTCCAAACGAGCTTCAATGCCATTCAACACTCCTTCCGTGGCCTTCAACTGCTTTTAAATTCTAGTAAAACTAAATGCATGCTCTTCAACCGATCGCTGCCCGCACCCGCCAGCCCGACTAGATTCACTCCTCTGGACGGTTCTGACTTAGAATATGTGGACAACTACAGATACCTAGGTGTCTGGTTAGACTGTAAACTCTCCTTCCAGACTCACATTAACCATCTCCAATCCAAAATTAAATCTAGAATTGGCTTCCTATTTCACAACAAAGACTCCTTCACTCATGTTGCCAAACATACCCTCATAAGACTGACTATCCTACCAATCCTTGACTTCGGTGATGTCATCTATAAAATAGCCTCCAACACCCTACTCAACAAATTGGATGTAGTCTATCACAGTGCAATCCGCTTTGTCACCAAAGCCCCATATACTACCCATCACTGCGACCTGTATGCTCTTCGTTGGCTGGTTCTCGCTACATATTCATCGCCAAACCCACTGGCTCCAGGTCATCTATAAGTCTTCGCTAGGTAAAGCCCTGCCTTATCTCAGCTCACTGGTCACCATAGCAACACCCACCCATATCATGCGTGCCAGCAGTTAAATTTCACTGGTCACCCCCAAAGCCAACACCTCCTTTGGATCCCTTTCCTTCCAGTTCTCTGCTACCAATGACTGGAACGAATTGCAAAACTCACTGAAGCTGGATTTAAGCATCAGCTGTCAGAGCAGCTTACTGTGCCTGTACACAGCCAATCTGTAAATAGCACACCCAACTACCTCATCCCCATATTGTTATTTATATTTTTTGCTCTTTTGCACCCCAGCATCGCTACTTGCACATCATCATCTGCGCATCTATCACTCCAATGTTAATGCTAAATTGTAATTATTTCGCCTCTATGGCCTATTTATTGCCTTAGCTCTGTAATCTTTTTTTCCCACACACTGTACATAGATTTTTTTTCTATTGTGTTATTGACTGTACATTTGCTTATGTGTAACTCTGTGTTGCTGTTTTTGTCGCACTGCTTTGCTTTATCCTGGCCAGGTCACAGTTGTAAATGAGAACTTGTTCTCAACTGGCCTACCTGGTTAAATAAAGGTGAAATAATAAATTAAATTAAATCAATATGTTTTGACCAAATCCAGGGTTACTCCAAGGAATTTAGTCTCCTCAACTTGCTCAATTTCCACATTATTTATTACAATATTTAGTTAAGATTTAGGGTTTAGTGAATGATTTGTCTCAAATACAATGCTTTGAAATATCTAGGACTAATTTATTCCTTGCCACCCATTCTGAAAATGACTGCAGTTCTGACTGCAGTTCATTTGTTGAGTCTTTACTCAGAGCCAGTGGCAGGTCACTAGTGTACATTTTAAAAAAAGTATGGGGCCTAGACAGCTGCCCTGGGGAATGCCTGATTCTACCTAGATTATGTTGGAGAGGCATATATAGCAGGGGGTGTAAAGCCATAACATATACGTTTTTCCAGCAGCATACTATGATTGATAATGTCAAAAGCTGCACCGAGTCTAACAAAACAGTTCCCACAATCTTTTTATTATCAATTTCTCTCTGCCAATCATCCATAATTTGGGTGAGTGTCGTCCATGTTGAATGCCCTTCCCTATAAGCATGCTGAAGTCTATTGTTCATTTATTTACTGTAAAATAGCATTGTACCTGGTCAAACACAATTTTTTTATCCAAAAGATTACTAAGGGTTGGTAACAGGCTGATTGGTCGGCTATTTGAGCCAGTAAAGGGGGCTTTACTCTTCTTGGGTAGTGGAATTGCTTTTGCTTCCCTCCAGGCTTGAGGGCACACACATGTTTGTAAGCTTAGGGATGGCAAATAGGAGTGGCAATATCATTCGCTATCATCCTCTGTAATTTTCCATCCAAGTTGTGATACCCAGGTGGCTTGT
The DNA here is from genome assembly GCF_057628025.1 of Oncorhynchus mykiss. NCBI lineage: Eukaryota > Metazoa > Chordata > Actinopteri > Salmoniformes > Salmonidae > Oncorhynchus > Oncorhynchus mykiss. The sequence continues at coordinate 94,378,848 of NC_143026.1, read as the reverse complement.
CATTGTTGATAGACAACAATACGTTTTTCACCTCTATCACACAGTTACTTTACCGAATTCAAAATTACACTGCTTGTCTTTCATAATTTGGTCAGTTATATACTCAGATGTGTAGGTTCAGTGTTTGTTGCTAATTTTGCCAATTATAAAAGTAGTTGGTAGTATCAGTGTGTTTTGTGATGAATGAGCCACATGATTCAATGAATGATGGAGCTGAGTTTGCCTTTTTGCTCAGAATGGAATTTTACGATCATTCTTTATATAATTGATCTTTGTTTCATAGTGTAGTTTCTTCTTCTTTTTGTTGTGTTTAGTCACATGATTTCTAGATTTGCAGTACTTGTGCCAATCGGTTGTGCAGCCAGATTATTTACCATTCCTTCTGCCTCATCCCTCTCAACCATAACATTTTTCAATTTCTCATCAATCCAAGGGAATATAATGGTTTTTACAGTCATTTTCTAAATGGGTGCATGTTTATTAGTAACTGGAATAAGCAATTTCATAAATGTGTCAAGTGCAGCGTCTGGTTGCTCCTCATTACACACCACAGACCAGCAGCGTCTGGTTGCTCCTCATTACACACCATGGACCAACAAATATTCTTTACATCGTCAAAATAGGAATCACTACAAATCCTATTGTATGACCTCTTAGACACAATATTAGGTACAGCCTTTGGAACGTTGGTTTTCCAACATGTGGCTACTAACTATATTGTGATCACTACAACTGATGGATTTGGATACTGCTTTACATCAGATTTCTGCAGCATTAGTAGGTGTGATCAATACATTAACGTACACATAGAGCTAACATGAATTATAATGTATATTACTGCCTTAATTTTAGCTGAACCCCAGGAAGAGTAGCCTTGGTAGCAGCTAATGGGGATCCATAGCAAATACAAATAAGTTCGATTTTAGCGTTATCCACTATTGGGACTCAAGAGTGATGCAGCGGTCTAAGGCACCGCATCTCAGCACTAGAGGCATCACTACAGACCCTGGATTCGATCCCGGGCTGTATCACAACCGGCCATAAATCGGGAGTCCCATAGGGCGGCGCACAATTTTGCCCAGCGTCGTCCGGGTTAGGGTAGGGTTTGGCCGGGTTAGGGTAGGGTTTGGCCGGGTTAGGGTAGGGTTTGGCCGGGGTAGGCCATCATCATAAAATAAGAATTTGACACCGACTTGCTTAGTTAAATAAAGGTTAAATGCAAAAATGAAATAAACCACTGTGTTCAGATGGAATAAGGTCTAGTCTTACTCTCTAAGCAGCTGGAGTGGTATTCGAGGAAGAACTTGGTCTTGGACTTTGTCATGAGGGTGGCAACGCAGTTCATGAACTTGATCCCACCCTGAGACACCCTGCTGGGATCTGGAAAGAAAGATTTTTTAAAAAGACCATTTGAAAGGTAGTTGTCTTGTCCATAATGTTTGACTAGGAAAACAGTAGAAAGAACTTCTTAGGAGTCAGATAATTTCTAACGTCAGATGTAATAGGCTGTGTTTAAACATGCAGCCCAATTCTGATATTTTTTTCCACCACTAATTGGTCTTTTTGACAAATCTCATCAGATCTTTTTTCTGAGCTGATTGGATTTGTAAAAAATAAAAAAATTAATTGGTCTGACTGTGTCACAGTCATTAGTCACACAGTCGGCACGGTGTAACTGTCTAGCGAAGTTAGAAACTGTACCGTGCTTGGAGACAAACTGCGATGCCACTCCAACTTCAAATGTGGAGAAAACTGGAGAGTGGTCACTGGTCATGATGTCATTGGTACACCCTGCAAAAGAGGTTTGCCTAATGATATAATTGGTAATAACATTAGCTAAAATGAAACATGTATTTAATTGGTTATTGCAATGAATCAATCGATCAATTATCATGGCAGTAGTCTCACCGTATGACTGACAGAACACATGCACCAAGGGGTAGGACTTCCGTAGAACGCGATCACACCATGATGGTAGATTGTATTTAGTCTGTGAGGGAGAAAAATGTAAATAGTGAACTTTTAGAAATTCAGTCATCTACAGCACCTCCTACTGGAGAGTTGATCTATCTACTATCTCTTTGGTCTCCCATCCAGGGTTTTAACTAAGACCAGCCCTGCTTAGCTTTGACTACTACTAATATGCTATCATGAGAAATATTACTGAGAGATCCCTTAATAACTCAATTTGATTTAGTCGTATTCTTTAACTTAGACTTTTTGGTTGAGATGGAGACGTGAATCTAACATATCAATTATTCATTTGTACACAAACATGTATTAAAGCCAGACTATGTCGATGACACAAAAAATTAAATCTTCAAATGTTGATATTTGGTTGTGTTGACAATCCAATCACTTTTACAATACAGTACATAGCCTATTAACTTGTTGACAAGTTAAGAAATGATTTGTAGGATTAAACCAGTGTGCTAAAATGCAAACATCCATTAGATACATCTCCTTTAAATGTTGATATTTGGTTGTGTTGACAATCCAATCACTTTTACAATACAGTACATAGCCTATTAACTTGTTGACAAGTTAAGAAATGATTTGTAGGATTAAACCAGTGTGCTAAAATGCAAACATCCATTAGATACATCTCCTTTAAATGTTGATATTTGGTCGCATTGCCAACTTTTGTAATATTACATATGATCTTACAAACTAACGTAACAGTTTTTATTCAACCTTAAAATGAGTAACACATGCATGGCCACATTTTAAAGGTTGCTGTATAAATGTCTTATGTAATCCTAGAAAGTGATAATAAGTCTGTATGTTCAAGATAGCATGCAAAGGTCGCAGGTCTGTGGAGATCTTCACAATTGCTGTAATAATCTTTACAGAATCTCCAACATCATTGATCACTTTTGCACTTTTAATGTAATCTTAACTGCAATCCAGGTCATTTGGTTCTGCTATGAGATGAAGACCACCTGTAAATAGCACACCCAACTACCTCATCCCCATAGTGTTACTTATCCTCTAGCTCTTTTGCACCCCAGTATCTCTACTTGCACATCATCATCTGCACATCTATCACTCCAGTGTTAATGCTAAATTGTAATTATTTCGCCACTATGGCCTATTTATTGCCTTTACCTCCCTCCTCTTCTTCATTTGCACACACTGTACATAGATTTTTCTATTGTGTTATTGACTGTACGTTTGTTCATGTGGAACTCTGTGTTGTTGTTTGTGTCACACTGCTTTGCTTTCTCTTGTCCAGGTCGCAGTTGTAAATGAGAACTTGTTCTCAACTGGCCTGCCTGGTTAAATAAAGGTGTTCTCAACTGGCCTACCTGGTTAAATAAAGGTGTTCTCAACTAGCCTACCTGGTTAAATAAAGGTGTTCTCAACTAGCCTACCTGGTTAAATAAAGGTGAAATAATAAAATACATTTAAAAAATAACACCATTTGAACTTTTCTTTTAAATGTTTGAAAGCACAGTGACAATACATTTAGATGATAACTAAACCCCAAAATCAGACATTATTTTTCCATTGGAATTTGACTCTGCTTGCAGATGGTTGAAAGCATAGTGAAAACACATTTGGGAATCCAACAAACTTCTAGCAGTCTTTTTGAATGGATGAATAAAAAGTTAAAATCTCATTGAGCCACTTCTTAACCAAATTCTACCCACATTTCCACGTTAAAATGATGCGGAGTGCCCAATGGGATCTGAGAAAACACCGTAAACCTACCCCTGTGGCTTTGGCCTTGGTGTAGGCATATCTCTCTCGTGTGTCTCTCTCGAAACGATAGGTGGGCGCGAACGTGATCTCCTCCTCATCTGGAGATGAAATTAAACAACAGAGGTATCAAAGGTCAAGACAGGTTCATTCATTTTGCACATTTTAATGAGGAAGTGATGATGAAACGCTGGTAAATACCTATTAAATTGCTGGGAGTTTATAAACTAAAGCAAAAAAAGAAACGCCCCTTCTTTCAGGACACCCGTCTTTCAAAGATAATTCGTAAAAATCCAAATAACTTCACAGATCTTCATTGTAAAGGGTTTAAACACAGTTTCACATGCTTGTTCAATGAACCATAAACAATTAATGAACATGCACCAGTGGAACGGTAGTTAAGACACAAACAGCTTACAGACGGTAGGCAATTAAGGTCACAGTTATGAAAACTTAGGACACTAAAGAGGCCTTTTTACTGACTCTGAAAAAGACCAAAAGAAAGATGCCCAGGGTCCCTGCTCATCTGCGTGAACGTGCCTTAGGCATGCTGCAAGGAGGCATGAGGACTGCAGATGTGGCCAGGGCAATAAATAGCAATGTCCGTACTGTGAGACGCCTAAGACAGCACTACAGGGAGACAGGACGGACAGCTGATCGTCCTCACAGTGGCAGACCACGTGTAACAACACCTGCACAGGATCTGTACATCAGAACATCACACTTGCTGGACAAGTACAGGATGGCAACAACAACTGCCTGAGTTACACCAGGAACGCACAATCACTCCATCAGTGCTCAGACTGTCCGTAACAGTCTGGGAGAGGCTGGACTGAGGGCTTGTAGGCCTGTTGTAAGGCAGGTCCTCACCAGACATCACATGCAACAACGCCGCCTATGGGCACAAACCCATCGTTGCTGGACCAGACAGGATTGGCAAAAAGTGCTCTGCACTGACAAGTCGCGATTTTGTTTCACCAGGGTTGATGGTCGGATTCGCCTTTAACGAAGGAATGAGCGTTACACCGAGGCCTGTACTCTGGAGCGGGATCAATTTGTAGGTGGAGGGTCCATCATGGTCTGCAGCGGTGTGTCACAGCATCATCGGACTGAGCTTGTTGTCATTGCAGGAAATCTCAATGTTGTGCGTTACTGGGAAGACATCCTCCTCCCTCATGTGGTACCCTTCCTGCATGACAATGACACCAGCCATACTGCTCGTTCTGTGTGTGATTTCCTGCAAGACAGGAATGTCAGTGTTCTGGCATTGCCAACAAAGAGCCCGGATCTCAATCCCATTGAGCACGTCTGGGACCTGTTGGATCGGAGGGTGAGGGCTAGGACCATTCCCCCCAGAAATATTCGGGAACTTGCAGGTGCCTTGGTGGAAGAGTGGGGTAACATCTCACAGCGAGAACTGGCAAATCTGGTGCAATCCATGAGGAGGAGATGCACTGCAGTATTGAATGCAGCTGGTGGCCACACCAGATACTGACTGTTACTTTTGATTTTGAACCCCCCTTTGTTCAGGAACACATTATTCCATTTCTGTTAGTCACATGTCTGTGGGACTTGTTCAGTTTGTCTCAGTTGTTGAATCTTGTTATGTTCATACAAATATTTACACATGTTAAGTTTGCTGAAAATAAACGCAGTTGACAGTGAGAGGACGTTTCTTATTTTGCTGAGTTTACATGGAGTGTGCAACTTTCTTTATTGTGATAGTTTATAGTTTATTCGTCGTTAGTCAGCACCTCCACACAAACACATTTTTCTGTTTGTGTGCCAGCTCATATTTTTGAATTTACATTTCAATGAGAATAGCATAAGGACTAGGTAATGGTGGTATTAAAAGGTCCAATGCACCTGTTTTTTAAAATCTCAATATGAAATCATTTCTAGGTAACAATTAACTACCTTACTGTGATTGTTTTTAATTGAAAATGATCAAAACTTAACAAAAAAAAAAACTTAACAAAAATGTCTTCTTAGCAAATTGCAGTTTCTCAAGCAAACAATGTAGCCAGGACTGTCTGGGGGTGGTCTGAGAGAGAGGCCTATTTGGAGGAGCCTAACGGGAGGGATGTGTCACTGTTGGGAGAGGGCTCTCGTTGGGAGAAGGTTTACGATTACATCGTCATTTTTAATTTTTTTATTTTTTTATTACCCCTTTTTCTCCCCAATTTCGTGGTATCCAATTGTTTTAGTAGCTACTATCTTGTCTCATTGCTACAACTCCCGTATGGGCTCGGGAGAGACGAAGGTTGAAAGTCATGCGTCCTCCGATACACAACCCAACCAAGCCGCACTGCTTCTTAACACAGCGCGCATCCAACCCGGAAGCCAGCCGCACCAATGTGTCGGAGGAAACACTGTGCACCTGGCAACCTTGGTTAGCGCGCACTGCGCCCAGCCCACCACAGGAGTCGCTGGTGCGCAATGAGACAAGGACATCCCTACCTGCCAAACCCTCCCTAACCCGGATGACGCTAGGCCAATTGTACGTCGCCCCACGGACCTCCTAGTCGCGGTCGGTTACGATAGAGCCTGGGCGCGAACCCAGAGTCTCTGATGGCACAGCTGGCGCTGCAGTACAGAGCCCTTAACCACTGCGCCACCCCACATCGTAATTTTATTGACGACACCGAAAAACAACAAAATCAAAAACGAAAGCGCACAGTTCTGTCAGGCGAAAAACACTAAACAGAAAACAAGATTCCACAAAACCCTAAAGGAAAATGACAACTTATATGTGATCCCCAATCAGAGACAACGATAGACAGCTGCCTCTGATTGGGAACCACACACAGCCAAAAACAAAGAAATAGAAAACATAGACTTTCCCACCCGAGTCACACCCTGACCTAACCAAACACAGAGAATAAAAAGGATCAGGGCGTGTCAGTAACCTGAAAACCAGCTGTTCTTGGCAGAGAGGGCAAACTATATTTGTTATTAGTGTATTAACAACCCCCTGTCTTTTCAAAAAGCTCTGACACTAAAAGTGCATTATCATCATTTTCACATCATTTTTTTCCAATCTCATAGTGGATATGAAACATAGGTAAAATCTAGTTTTTGACTGCACTGCCTCTTTAAAATGTTGACACTTGATAGTGTAATGGCTGTTAAGCCTGCAATACCAACATACTGTAGATGTGTGCTATCACGGTTGATTTTGTATGAAATGTATGATTTTGCTAGTGGCCATGTCTTACCATAGTGTAGGAACACCTTCTCTTCTCCTTTCTCAATGGTGAGCTGGTCTCTACACAGCAGTTCCTGGTACTGCTGCTGTTTGATCTTGGTCACAATGCTCTCTGCTTCCTGTTAAGGGAACACAATGCAAAGCAGCTGTTCTCTTTTTCCTGCTCGGTGACGTCATCAGCACACCACTGTCTCTTTTTTCACCTAACTTGTCGCTAACAGATAAATAGGGAATAGGAACTGCATGCTGGCTGTGTGTCCCAAATGGCACCAGGGCACGGGTCAAAAGTAGTGCACCAGATAAAGGCGCCAATTAGGATGCATAGGTCAAAAGTGGTGCACCAAATAAGGGCGCCATTTTGGATGCATAAGTCAAAAGTAGTGCACCAAATAAGGGCGCCATTTTGGATGCATATGTCAAAAGTAGTGCACCAAATAAGGGCGCCATTTTGGATGCCTAAGTCAAAAGTAGTGCACCAGATAAGGGCGCCATTTTGGATGCCTAAGTCAAAAGTAGTGCACCAGATAAGGGCGCCATTTTGGATGCCTAAGTCAAAAGTAGTGCACCAAATAAGGGCGCCATTTAGGATACGGAAACTGTTTCATGCACCAGACGTTCTGTCCTCCACGTTCTGCTAACCAGTGGCCAAGTAACAACTTGTTCTCTGTTTCTTAACACATTCAAGAAGCACGTTGACAGAAATCACTTGTTGGTTACACTGACACTATTACACAAAGCAGGTTTCCATCCAACCTTTTCATGCGGGTCATGTAAATATATATTGGGTACATGGGAAGTTAACCATAAAAATGTGTTTTTTATGTGCACTATGTCACCACGCATAGTCCTCTATCTGCAACAAGTCAATTGGATGGAAACACATCTATGTTGGGAAAAATACGGATAATTATTGTTTTTATGCTGATTTTTAGAATATTTGTAAGAAAATCTGTCACTAATTGGATGGAAACCTAGCTACGGACATTAATTCCTCTCAGTATTATCTCCACTTTTTGTAATACTGTCATGATCTCAGTAAGAGAAGACTACGTTGAGTGTTGTTGATACTGTAAGCAACCTTAACCCAACACCAACTTGTCAAAAGGTTTGGATCTCCTGGTGTAACGGTTAAGGTGTTTGGGTTGACGGCCGCTGGACCCTGGGGTTTGAGTCCCGGTTGGGCTACACCCCCCCCCCCCCCCCGAATTAGCTACAAAACAATCTCCCCATCCAATAGTAACTAACTGCTTAACTAAGTATAACTTACTGTGGATGGCAGTTCGATTCGATAATTCAGATCCCCAAACCAGAACAGATGAGTAAATCGATGTGTGATGTCAAAGGGATTCAGTTTCTTATCTCCAAGATTAAGAAAGCGTAGGATGCTGACGTAATTCTGGTTGCGTCTGGCAAGAGAACAAAATGTTGAGGAATTAAATGTCTTGTTTCAAGTTGAGATATGGTGTTTTCTTTCCTCACGTTTAGCTATTGTTTTCTGCAATATGCAGACTCACATCTTCATGTTTCTCTATTCATCAAACAGAAACGAACATAAAATAATTCCATTCATTTGTATGGGTTAGATTTAGACGAATTCCATGACACTTGTAGGGGGGTCGTAGAGAAAAACGGAGAGCAGCATCTTGTTCGTGAGGGTCTGTCCTCTCTACAGTGGGGTCACAATAGTTTGTTACCCAAACGGTTCAGATGCAACAGACAAACATGGGCATATCAGCATTATCGACTTCAGACAAGTCTCGTGGGGGGGGGGGGGGGGGTCAAAGAGCAAAACGTAGAACACCATCGTGTTCCCGAGAGTCTCCCCTGTCTATAGAGGGGTCAGATTAGTTCAGGTGCTACAGAGGTTTTCGTGAGAATACCTATTTTCGGGATGTCTACTGGTTTGACAAACAGCGCCCGTAGCGCTGCCACTATCCACCGCAGATGTGGAAGGGGCGACATCGGAGAATGCAGTGGATTGAGATTCTACTGGTTTGACAAACAGGTATCTCTACTGGTCTGGTATCTCTACTGGTTTGACAAACAGGTATCTCTACTGGTCTGGTATCTCTACTGGTTTGACAAACAGGTATCTCTACTGGTCTGGTATCTCTACTGGTTTGACAAACAGGTATCTCTATTGTTTTAACTGACGGATTTAGATTGACCCACCGATGCGTCAATAGACTCTCGGGGGGTTTTAAAACCTACTCAGGAAATAGAGCAGACAGACCACAAATACCATTCTAAACAATACTGGAGTGTAAACAGAACAAAACTCCTAAGAGTTTAGATACATTTTGAGGAGATGTTAATTAAATGTACTGATATTGTGCCAGTGGAATACTTTTTTATTTTTTTATGAAATCTTTCCATGTATTACTCAATGCAAGACAATTGAGAGTAGTTCTGGTCAGACATATTACCACATTTAAATGGTCTGTTTTTATTTGGTCATTTTAAATCCCAAATCTCTGTACCTACTGAGATTTATGTCTGTGAAATTAATACACTTTTTTAATTTAATGCCATTTAGCTTTCTGGTTCCTAGGGGGTCAGGAGTTCTGGGAAAACATGGAAATTGTCTACATTTGACACAGCTATTCAGTATAGGATTTTTATATTCTGAAAATTATTTTTCAACTATTTTTTTGATCCCTGCAGCTCACCTGATCTTCTTCTCGCTGCCTGAGGTCAGGTGACTGTTAACGAAGCCAAAGGAAGTACCGTTGAACATGAAGGACACACCCACTGCACCCTTATTTCCTGGAAAAACAAAAATAAAATGGACGGATGTATCTTTGATCAAAGGGCCCGTTTCCCGGACACAGATTAAGGTTAGTCCTGGACTAAAAAGCCATTTCAAAGAGTATTCTGCATTGAGCAAGCTTTTTAATCCAGGACTAGCTATAATCTATGTCTGGGAGACAGTGAGCTGATGGGACTGCAGTGAGTTGATGGGACTGCAGTGAGTTGATGGGACTGCAGTGTGTTGATGGGACTGCAGTGTGTTGATGGGACTGCAGTGAGCTGATGGGACTGCAGTGAGTTGATGGGACTGCAGTGAGCTGATGGGACTGCAGTGTGTTGATGGGAGTGCAGTGCGCTGATGGGACTGCAGTGAGTTGATGGGACTGCAGTGAGCTGATGGGACTGCAGTGAGCTGATGGGACTGCAGTGAGTTGATGGGACTGCCGTGAGTTGATGGGACTGCAGTGAGCTGATGGGACTGCAGTGAGTTGATGGGACTGCAGTGAGTTGATGGGACTGCAGTGAGTTGATGGGACTGCAGTGTGATGATGGGACTGCAGTGAGCTGATGGGACTGCAGTGAGCTGAGGGGACTGCAGTGTGTTGATGGGACTGCAGTGAGTTGATGGGACTGCAGTGTGTTGATGGGACTGCAGTGTGTTGATGGGACTGCAGTGTGTTGATGGGACTGCAGTGAGTTGATGGGACTGCAGTGACCCGATGGGACTGCAGTGTGTTGATGGGACTGCAGTGAGCTGATCGGACTTACCCAAAGCGTTGGCGATCCCTGTCTTGACGCTGTCTGAGAAGATGTGTGAGATTCTGTTCTCGTGCTCAGGCTTGGCTAGCACAACGATCCGGATGTTCCATAGGGTCTGGGTGGCTATCTGAACAAAATTAAAACACATAATAGTGATACCTTGACCATTCCTTATGGTCGACTCTATTACAATCTGACAAACTATATTTAAACGGGCCACTGTGATTTGTAATGTAACCCAACCTCAAACCAGTGTAGGAATAAGGAGATCCTTTAAGGGTGGGTTTACTGGACTCAGATTAAGCCTTGTCCTACACTGAAAAGCTTGCTCCATGGAGAATCTCTATTGAAAGTGCTCTTTAGTTCAGGTCCAGGCTTCATTTATTGTATGTCTGGGAAACTGGCCCTGAGTGTTGAGACTGAGACACTGGCTCTGAGTGTTGAGACTGAGACACTGGCCCTATCTCAAATCCTCTTCCCTCGATTCCTCAAATCCTATCCCTTGCCTCCTCAACCGTACTGGAGGAGAACATCCAAGGTCCCTCCCCTCAGGCCTTCTTCTCCAATTGGTGCAAGGAATCATGAAAATACTAATTGAGATAGTAACTGACTTGTTTGAAGCTGATGTTGGTGGTTCCTCTCAAGGCACTTTTCAGTGTGTCTATCCACTCCTTCTCCCCCAGGGGATCTTCCTGAGTCCCGAACACATAGATGTCATGAGGAATGTGATCGGCCGTGTCGTCCCTGGTCTTGCCCTGACCCTTACACTGGAACCAGGATGCTATGCTGTGTGGGGGGCTGGCGTTCCCTTGGGAGAGACAATGATCAATCAGTCAATCAATCAATATCTTTTTTTATTTCAAATAGGAAATGTGTAGCTAGTTGTTGAGTCATTCAGCAAAACAATTATCCACTGAGTTAAAAAAAAATAACAGCAATATTGATATTGATCAATGGGCGATTCCATCTCAGCGTGGGCCCCAAAAACATTTTTGGTATCCGAGATTGTTCTGGCAATTCTCACATAGAAACTTCATTGTGAAGAAGGATGTTTCACATTATTTTTTACATTTGTTTCACAAAAAAAGACCCTATGATCTGTGAAGCGTAATTGATACAGACAACATCTTAAGAGTCATTATACTCCTTATGGTGTTCTCTATCCCATAGAGCCAGGCGGAGAGAGGATGCCCGTTGTCACAGTTCCAAGACCAGCCCTACGTGTCTGGCTAATCCTACATCAATGACGTGGGTGGATCTCAAAACTGAACCTGGATCAGCGTTAACTAGCAATGATATCCTTCGCCACCGTCGTCTTTTATTTATTAGAAACCAACTATAACACTATGTAAAATGTTCTATCTATTCTAGGTAAAAGGTAGACATTGAAGGCGGCCATTTTACCCATATTCCAGGTGCCAACGAATACCGTGATCATATCTGGCTCAGGCTTGTCCGAGTGTTTGTTCTTCATCTGCTGAAGGAGTTGACAGAACCCCTCTCTTTTCTGGTGACACACAGACAGACGTCAGAAGGGACACCGCACAGATAACATGAAAACGTAGCACCAAAGAACTTAGGAGGTCTTTACCTTTGTGTCGTCGAAGACAAACTCTTTCCTCAGAGTTTTCTCCTTCTCTGTTTCCAGCATGATCACCAGCTTGGCAACCTTCTGGGATTTCACGAGCTGTAAGACTTGACATGACATAGATTAGACCTATGACACTACTAAGTAGAATACTATATAGGGAATTAGGTGCCGTTTGGGACAAGGACTTAGATACAATACAGAATGTAAAATATAAATACAATTCTCTGGGATTTTATCATGAATAGAGTACTGACTTTTATTGTGAACAAAGTATTTGTCTTCTGGCCCATCTTTATACTTCTTGAAGTAGATCTTCCCAGTTTCCACATCCACCTTGAGGAACATCTTGGTTGTGAGACCAAGCAACTCTGATTTGACCTGTAAAAGAAGACCACGACCTCACAAGTTCACAAAAGAAACCTGTCCTGCAATTAAACCGTGCAAAGAACATTTGAAGAGAATCGTTCCAAAACGTTACATCCACAAATTTTTGCACATTTTGTTTAAATTATTATTTTTTAAATCTGAAATAATTCCTACGGGTACCTTCGTGTGCCTACGGGTGTCTACGGGTACCTTCGTGTGTAGAATATGACTGTTCCCACATGTTTTATTCATATGTTTAATGTGTATTAAAACAGGGTTTGGTTGTTCGTATCCTGTGATGTGGTTGTGTGGTCTAGCTATCTTCAGATGAATGAACTGTAAGTCGCTCTGGATAAGAGAATCTGCTGAAAATACTCACATGTTAAATGTAAATATTTTACATACAGATCTCATATTACTGTATTGATTAATTGTAGAAAAACTATATATACATATATATATATATATATATATATATATATATAGAACTGTACAAATGATATGTATATATATATATATACACACTGATGTAACAAATCATTTGTACAGTTCTTTAAATAAATTAAAAAATTGTCACATGACTGTGTAAAACCTAGCAGTACTACTTATTCCTCTGAGAGTGAGGCAGATATATATTATTACTGTGTAAAACCTAGCAGTACTACTGATTCCTCTGAGAGTGAGGCAGATATTTAGCATTTAGCAGTAAAACATGATTATTTGTCTCTCTGAAATGAAACCATCAAGTGATTTAGATTTTAAACAAATACATGTCTGTCATTGAACAACCCCCCATGCCATGATTTGATAGTGTATATAAAACACACCATTCTCTCATCATTTCTTTAAACATTAAAAGCCAATTTTCCAACATTTCTGAAAATGGATATATAGCGTTTTGGAATAAAACCTAATTTGAAGTTTACTCAGGGCAAACAACTGCCCCCTCTCATTGAAGCCACAGAAGTCCAAAGCGGACCACAGTACTGCAGACATTGTTAGCAAAAAAAAAAAAAACAGGATACCCCATTGTAGCGAATGTGAAAATAAATGTTTTTGTGGTCAATCTTCGTGGTAAAAAAAAACATTCAGATGACAATCATGTTACCGATAATTACTCCTATTACACCATATGCATGCCCTTAAACAAGAAGTATGATTACCCATAATTACTCCTATTACACCATATGCATGCCCTTAAACAAGAAGTGTGATTACCCATAATTACTCCTATTACACCATATGCATGCCCTTAAACAAGAAGTATGATTTAGCTGCTATGGTCAGCCTGCATTACTACGGTTGGCCTTCAACTTGATACTCAATGAGAGGGGGCAGAGCTAGCCTGCATTACCACGGTTGGCCTTCAACTTGATACTCAATGAGAGGGGGCAGAGCTAGCCTGCATTACCACGGTTGGCCTTCAACTTGATACTCAATGAGAGGGGGCAGAGCTAGCCTGCATTACTACGGTTGGCCTTCAACTTGATACTCAATAAGAGGGGGCAGAGCTAGCCTGCATTACCACGGTTGGCCTTCAACTTGATACTCAATGAGAGGGGGCAGAGCTAGCCTGCATTACCACGGTTGGCCTTCAACTTGATACTCAATGAGAGGGGGCAGAGCTAGCCTGCATTACCACGGTTGGCCTTCAACTTGATACTCAATGAGAGGGGGCAGAGCTAGCCTGCATTACCACGGTTGGCCTTCAACTTGATACTCAATGAGAGGGGGCAGAGCTAGCCTGCATTACCACGGTTGGCCTTCAACTTGATACTCAATGAGAGGGGGCAGAGCTAGCCTGGAGCTAGCTGCGCATGTAATGTAGAGTATCAATGGTATGATTTCCTTGGCTTCACATTAATGGTGTCACATGGTCAATGCCTTTGTTCATTCAAATACACTCAATGAGTTTACCCCAATGATAATTGAGAGAAATCCCTTTGTTTCAGTCAAGTTTCTTTCTAAATCTGGCCTTTTGATATGTCATAAAGTTATGAAAATGCCTCTTGGCTATTGTATCTTTTATTATTTTTTATAGCTCACTTACTTCAAATGTAATAGGTGGTATTAGAGACCTTCTGTGGCCTCCGTCGTATCCAGCCCACTCAAACACGGCTGTTTTGGCCTGAAAAAAGGGAACTACAGTATTTGAAGGGGACTTCCTCACAACTGTGTTTTTACCCTGGTCGGGGTAAGTCAACATGACACAGGAAAGACGTTTCAGCATCTCAGAGGTCACCTACACCAGGGTCACTTAGAGATTGATAGATATAGAAAATGGATGAGCTTGGTGCAACAAAAAATAAAATTGAATAACGTTTTAATTTTCGAATATGATTTTCTTCCCAAATGAAACCCTATTCCCTTATATATAGTGTGTTACTTTTGGCCAGAGCCCTATGGGCCCTATAGTAGTGCACTATATAGGGAATAGGGTGCAATTTGGGACAGGTCCTAGGGTTTAGAATGGTGTTAAAACATTACCTTCTCTTCTATGGAGTAGAGCAGTTTGGTCAGTTGTTCCAGCCTGAAGGACACAGACTGGTCGGAATCTGCTGACACCTAGAAATTAAAACAGAAACGTGATGTGAATTAGACACTTAAAGAGACAACATAATTCATTTTAAACCAACTACTGGAAACATGATATCATATTCTATTGATAGGCAGAGTGTCTATGTCTGCAGAATAAACCAAGAAAAGGGCAGAGTGTCTATTTCTGCAGAAAAACCCAAGAAAAGTGCAGACTACACTATAGTAGAATAGAGCAGAGGTAGACTACAGTACACTATAGTAGAATAGAGCAGAGGTAGACTACAGTACACTATAGTAGAATAGAGCAGAGGTAGACTACAGTACACTATAGTAGAATAGAGCAGAGGTAGACTACAGTACACTATAGTAGAATAGAGCAGAGGTAGACTACAGTACACTATAGTAGAATAGAGCAGAGGTAGACTACAGTACACTATAGTAGAATAGAGCAGAGGTAGACTACAGTACACTATAGTAGAATAGAGCAGAGGTAGACTACAGTACACTACAGTAGAATAGAGCAGAGGTAGACTACAGTACACTATAGTAGAATAGAGCAGAGGTAGACTACAGTACACTATAGTAGAATAGAGCAGAGGCAGACTACAGTACACCATAGTAGAATAGAGCAGAGGTAGACTACACTACAGTAGAATAGAGCAGAGGTAGACTACAGTACACTATAGTAGAATAGAGCAGAGGTAGACTACAGTACACTATAGTAGAATAGAGCAGAGGTAGACTACAGTACACTACAGTAGAATAGAGCAGAGGTAGACTACAGTACACTATAGTAGAATAGAGCAGAGGTAGACTACAGTACACTATAGTAGAATAGAGCAGAGGTAGACTACAGTACACTATAGTAGAATAGAGCAGAGGTAGACTACACTACAGTAGAATAGAGCAGAGGTAGACTACAGTACACTATAGTAGAATAGAGCAGAGGTAGACTACAGTACACTACAGTAGAATAGAGCAGAGGTAGACTACAGTACACTACAGTAGAATAGAGCAGAGGTAGACTACAGTACACTATAGTAGAATAGAGCAGAGGTAGACTACAGGACACTATAGTAGAATAGAGCAGAGGTAGACTACACTACAGTAGAATAGAGCAGAGGCAGACTACACTACAGTAGAATAGAGCAGAGGTAGACTACACTATAGTAGAATAGAGCAGAGGCAGACTACACTACAGTAGAATAGAGCAGAGGTAGACTACAGGGCACTATAGTAGAATAGAGCAGAGGTAGACTACAGGACACTACAGTAGAATAGAGCAGAGGTAGACTACACTACAGTAGAATAGAGCAGAGGCAGACTACAGTACACTACAGTAGAATAGAGCAGAGGTAGACTACAGGACACTACAGTAGAATAGAGCAGAGGTAGACTACAGTACACTATAGTAGAATAGAGCAGAGGAAGACTACAGTACACTACAGTAGAATAGAGCAGAGGAAGACTACAGGACACTATAGTAGAATAGAGCAGAGGTAGACTACAGTACACTACAGTAGAATAGAGCAGAGGTAGACTACAGTACACTATAGTAGAATAGATCAGAGGTAGACTACACTACAGTAGAATAGAGCAGAGGTAGACTACACTATAGTAGAATAGAGCAGAGGTAGACTACAGTACACTACAGTAGAATAGAGCAGAGGTAGACTACAGTACACTACAGTAGAATAGAGCAGAGGTAGACTACATTACACTACAGTAGAATAGAGCAGAGGTAGACTACAGTACACTATAGTAGAATAGAGCAGAGGTAGACTACAGTACACTATAGTAGAATAGAGCAGAGGTAGACTACAGGACACTATAGTAGAATAGAGCAGAGGTAGACTACACTACACTACAGTAGAATAGAGCAGAGGTAGACTACAGTACACTACAGTAGAATAGAGCAGAGGTAGACTACAGTACACTATAGTAGAATAGAGCAGAGGTAGACTACAGGACACTATAGTAGAATAGAGCAGAGGTAGACTACAGTACACTACAGTAGAATAGAGCAGAGGTAGACTACACTACAGTAGAATAGAGCAGAGGTAGACTACAGTACACTACAGTAGAATAGAGCAGAGGTAGACTACAGGACACTACAGTAGAATAGAGCAGAGGTAGACTACAGTACACTATAGTAGAATAGAGCAGAGGTAGACTACAGTACACTATAGTAGAATAGAGCAGAGGTAGACTACAGGACACTACACTACAATGTTAAACTAAAACATCAGAGAACCTTCAGCAACATTCAGCTTTAATATAATAGCAACCTGCAATCACGCATCTACAACCAGGAAGCGCTACGTCTCATTTTAACAGAAAGACCAAGATCCTCTCCAATAAGAGCTCGCACCGACCCATTTCCTAATTGAGTGTTATTAACGGTAAACCGATTCCGTCTCCAATGCAGTTAAAAACCGTCTCTTTACTGAATGTTGACGTTCAAACGTCTGATTAAAAAAAAAAAAGTGAATATGAATAATGTCCACCTACCTGAGTCCTCAGACGTCCGATCCCTGGGGCCAGCTGCTGGTCCAGAAGCCTCTGAAAGGTCTCCAGAGTGGGCAGGGTACGGGAGATCTCGCTGGTACAACCAATAGGAGCATAGCAATTGTTTTAATGCTGTTTACCAGGGTTTATGGGGGTCAATTTCAATTCAGTTTCCATCCCTAATTGGCTGAACGAATTAAATGGACCCCGAAACCGACTGAGATCTCACTGACACCATTATAGGAGTACAGAAATGTTCTTGCATTTGACAAGGGACAATTAAACACTGTTCATAGTGAAAGCCAAGTAATATACATGTTGCAGAAGCAGCTACTGTCCGTCAGTACTGTGTACCTGTTCAGTTGTTTACAGTACTGTGTACCTGTTCAGTTGTTTACAGTACTGTGTACCTGTTCAGTTGTTTACAGTACTGTGTACCTGTTCAGTTGTTTACAGTACTGTGTACCTGTTCAGTTGTTTACAGTACTGCGTACCTGTTCAGTTGTTTACAGTACTGCGTACCTGTTCAGTTGTTTACAGTACTGCGTACCTGTTCAGTTGTTTACAGTACTGTGTACCTGTTCAGTTGTTTACAGTACTGTGTACCTGTTCAGTTGTTTACAGTACTGTGTACCTGTTCAGTTGTTTACAGTACCGTGTACCTGTTCAGTTGTTTACAGTACTGTGTACCTGTTCAGTTGTTTACAGTACTGTGTACCTGTTCAGTTGTTTACAGTACTGTGTACCTGTTCAGTTGTTTACAGTACTGTGTACCTGTTCAGTTGTTTACAGTACTGCGTACCTGTTCAGTTGTTTACAGTACTGCGTACCTGTTCAGTTGTTTACAGTACTGTGTACCTGTTCAGTTGTTTACAGTACTGCGTACCTGTTCAGTTGTTTACAGTACTGCGTACCTGTTCAGTTGTTTACAGTACTGCGTACCTGTTCAGTTGTTTACAGTACTGCGTACCTGTTCAGTTGTTTACAGTACTGCGTACCTGTTCAGTTGTTTACAGTACTGCGTACCTGTTCAGTTGTTTACAGTACTGCGTACCTGTTCAGTTGTTTACAGTACTGCGTACCTGTTCAGTTGTTTACAGTACTGCGTACCTGTTCAGTTGTTTACAGTACTGCGTACCTGTTCAGTTGTTTACAGTACTGCGTACCTGTTCAGTTGTTTACAGTACTGCGTACCTGTTCAGTTGTTTACAGTACTGCGTACCTGTTCAGTTGTTTACAGTACTGCGTACCTGTTCAGTTGTTTACAGTACTGTGTACCTGTTCAGTTGTTTACAGTACTGCGTACCTGTTCAGTTGTTTACAGTACTGCATACCTGTTCAGTTGTTTACAGTACTGCGTACCTGTTCAGTTGTTTACAGTATCGTGTACCTGTTCAGTTGTTTATAGTACCGTGTACCTGTTCAGTTGTTTACAGTACTGCGTACCTGTTCAGTTGTTTACAGTACTGCGTACCTGTTCAGTTGTTTACAGTACCGTGTACATGTTCAGCTGTTTACAGTACTGTGCACCCGTTCAGTTGTTTACAGTACTGTGTACCTGTTCAGTTGTTTACAGTACTGTGTACCTGTTCAGTTGTTTACAGTACTGTGTACCTGTTCAGTTGTTTACAGTACTGCGTACCTGTTCAGTTGTTTGCAGATTCCCATGGTGAGCTTCTTTAGATGGGGGAGGGATGGATTCCCACTCTGGACTTGCTCAGCATCGAGAGAGACCGAGGTGTGGAAGTATTCCTCAATGGATTTTTGGTGCTCTTCTGGCAGGCTGGACGATATGATTGAATTGAATTGAATTTATTTTGGGTAACAGACACATATAGAAACAAAATGTACAATGTGGACCCAGAGGATATCACTTGAAAGTATTAATAAAAAATATTTAAAATCCTTGAATTTACAGATGCATCATCAGTCAGTGTAATTTGTTCGTTGGTATGTAACTTAAACATGGGCAGCTGGGTAACACAATACTATGTCTTTAGTAACACAAGGGCAAATCGTAACTTCCTCTTTACAGTCAAATTGTATTTTCGTCTCCTCCTACTGACATTAATGCATGCTGAAGTGAAAACTCGACCTGACAGGAAGTTAGTATTTGTCCCACAATACTGAAGACACTTGAGAAGTATCAGTACATTGATTAGTTGAATGTGAGCCTTCAGTACATACTTAGACATATCGATGTGTTGTAGTCTCTGTAGGTATGTGTCTCCCAGGGAACTACAAGCCAGCTCTGAGCCTCGGGAATCCCCTCCTTGGATTTCTTTACTGTTCCTAGGGGGCAGCTGAGGAGGGCATTTCACTGGCTCCGTTGATCCAACAACTGTCGTAACTGTTAAGACATAACGTTATGTCCTGTGACAGCGAAAATAAATTGGACCTTTTACGGATGTGTGAGACAGGCCCCTTTGAGTTAAGCCTAAAGATCAGACTGCCTTAGCTTAGCTTAGCTGTAGCAGAAACAGACCAGAGAGAATGAGAGAATGTCTGTATCCTGAATGGCACCATACTCTTTACATAGTACACTATTTTTTGGACCAGAGCCTCATGGGAACCCATATGGGTTTCTGGTCTAAAGCAGTACACTATATAGGGGGAAAAGGGTACAATTTGAGATGCCAATGTCTATTAACCTAACCTGCTTCTTCCTCTGGCTCCTCCTCCTTCTGAACAGGGAACTGCAGGTGTGTAGCCAGACCCATGTTGGGACTGTAGAACGTCTCCACCAGGTCAGACAGCACAGAGAATAATTGGATAGGCACGCCCTCAGAGGCCTGGAGAGAGGCACAAAAGCAGTGGTGTAAAGTACTTCATTTAAAAAAAATCTACTTGAAAGTACTACTTAAGTAGTTTGAGTTTATTTTTACAGGGACAGTGCACATTAATCAACGTTTCAGTAAAAGTGACGGTTTTAGCCAGCCGGGCTAATTTTCAAGGACAATGATGTACTTTTTACTCCATACATTTTTCCCCTGACACTCAAAAGTACATGTATTTATTATGGATTCCCATTGGCCAATAGCAGCAGCTTCTCTTCCTGGGGTCCAGCAAAATGAAGGCAGTTTATAGCATTTTTAAAAAAAACATTACAATACATTCACAGATATCACAAACACACTGTGTGCCCTCAGGCCCCTACTCCATCACTACCACATATCTACAGTACTAAATCCATGTGTACGTGTGCATATAGGGCATATGTTATTGTCTGTGTTTATATGCATGTGTCTTTGCCTATGTTCACGTTGCTTCACAGGTTAGTAGATTTCTCTGGGTCTAATGCGAATCATCAACACTTACAGGTTAGTGAACTACAGAACAGAACAGTAATCACAGCCTAGTACCCTTTGGAGTCCACAATGGTAGTAGTACAGATTTGAAAAATCTGGGCAAATATAATCCAACACAAGTGTGAAATGGTTTGAAGAATTGAAAGTTCCAGGCACTCATGTGGGTTTAAATGTATGTAGTACCATCAAGCCATGGTCCTGATACACTGTTTCTCAACGATCTCATCACAGGCTAGTACACTTCTGAGTTTAGTGCACTTCTGAGTTTAGTACACTACAACAGCAAGACAAGAACACTACAGAGCACCAACAGCAAGACAAGAACACTACAGAGCACCAACAGGAAGGCAAGAACACTACAGAGCACCAACAGTAAGACAAGAACACTACAGAGCAACAACAGTAAGACAAGAACACTACAGAGCACCAACAACAAGACAATAACACTACAGAGCACCAACAGTAAGACAAGAACACTACAGAGCACCAACAGCAAGACAAGAACACTACAGAGCACCAGCAGCAAGACAAGAACACTACAGAGCATCAACAGCAAGACAAGAACACTACAGAGCACCAACAGGAAGACAAGAACACTACAGAGCACCAACAGTAGGACAAGAACACTACAGAGCACCAACAGTAAGACAAGAACACTAGAGAGCACCAACAGGAAGGCAAGAACACTACAGAGCACCAACAGTAAGACAAGAACACTACAGAGCACCAACAGTAGGACAAGAACACTACAGAGCACCAACAGTAAGACAAGAACTCTACAGAGCATCAACAGGAAGACAAGAACACTACAGAGCACCAACAGTAAGGCAAGAACACTACAGAGCACCAACAGTAAGGCAAGAACACTACAGAGCACCAACAGGAAGACAAGAACACTACAGAGCACCAACAGCAAGACAAGAACACTACAGAGCACCAACAGGAAGACAAGAACACTACAGAGCACCAACAGTAAGACAAGAACACTACAGAGCACCAACAGTAAGGCAAGAACACTACAGAGCACCAACAACAAGACAAGAACACTACAGAGCACCAACAGTAAGACAAGAACACTACAGAGCACCAACAGCAAGACAAGAGCACCAACTGTAAGACAAGAACACTACAGAGCACCAACAGGAAGACAAGAACACTACAGAGCACCAACAGGAAGACAAGAACACTACAGAGCACCAACAGCAAGACAAGAGCACTACAGAGCACCAACAGGAAGACAAGAACACTACAGAGCACCAACAGCAAGACAAGAGCACCAACTGTAAGACAAGAACACTACAGAGCACCAACAGTAAGACAAGAACACTACAGAGCACCAACTGTAAGACAAGAACACTACAGAGCACCAACAGCAAGACAAGAACACTACAGAGCACCAACAGGAAGACAAGAACACTACAGAGCACGAACAGCAAGACAAGAGCACTACAGAGCACCAACAACAAGACAATAACACTACAGAGCACCAACAGTAAGACAAGAACACTACAGAGCACCAACAGCAAGACAAGAGCACCAACAGTAAGACAAGAACACTACAGAGCACCAACAGGAAGACAAGAACACTACAGAGCACCAACAGTAAGACAAGAACACTACAGAGCACCAACAGGAAGACAAGAACACTACAGAGCACCAACAGTAAGACAAGAACACTACAGAGCACCAACAGCAAGACAAGAACACTACAGAGCACCAACAGGAAGACAAGAACACTACAGAGCACCAACAGCAAGACAAGAACACTACAGAGCACCAACAGCAAGACAAGAGCACCAACTGTAAGACAAGAACACTACAGAGCACCAACAGTAAGACAAGAACACTACAGAGCACCAACTGTAAGACAAGAACACTACAGAGCACCAACAGCAAGACAAGAACACTACAGAGCACCAACAGCAAGACAGGCTAGTAGCCTGTTCTTCTCATCTCTCTACTTGGTGCTTCCTCTCTGGTGCCAGTATAGATCTTCTCAGTGTGGCAACGTGAGAGTTCTTCTAAGGCTTTATGTTTCCAGAGAGACTTGATGTTGTATGAATGACAGGGTTTCCTTCTAGACCAATCATACAGCTTAAACACTCTTTCCACTGTTTGGCTAAATTCCAAGGGCTTTAGCGTACAAACTACCAAGTCACCTGGGTTCGTTAGCGTATTAACTACCTAGTCACCTGGTTTCTTTAGAGTATTAACTACCTAGTCACCTGGTTTCGTTAGCGTATTAACTACCTAGTCACCTGGTTTCGTTAGCGTATTAACTACCTAGTCACCTGGTTTCGTTAGCGTATTAACTACCTAGTCACCTGGTTTCGTTAGCGTATTAACTACCTAGTCACCTGGTTTCGTTAGCGTATTAACTACCTAGTCACCTGGTTTCGTTAGCGTATTAACTACCAAGTCACCTGGTTTCTTCAGAGTATTAACTACCAAGTCACCTGGTTTCTTCAGAGTATTAACTACCTAGTGACTTGTTTTCTTCAGCCCATTTCACAGCCACTGTGGATACGTTGATTAATTTAAATGCAGTGAAAATCTATATTTTTGCGTGAAGGGTCTGCTATTTTCTGTTGCGCACAAGATTAACTTTGTGGCTTTTCATACGCCCACGCCTCAGAATAATTTATAACTTTCTGCTACTGAAAGAGGAAGACGGTTTTGATCAACATTGGCAGTGGCCTGTAGAAACCGTAGTACCCTTCAACATTAGCAGAGTGGCCTGTAGAAACCGTAGTTTCCTTTCAGCATTAGCAGAGTGGCCTGTAGAAATCGTAGTACCCTTCAACATTAGCAGAGTGGCCTGTAGAAACCGTAGTACCTTTCAACATTAGCAGAGTGGCCTGTAGAAACCGTAGTACCCTTCAGCATTAGCAGAGTGGCCTGTAGAAACCGTAGTACCCTTCAGCATTAGCAGAGTGGCCTGTAGAAATCGTAGTACCCTTCAACATTAGCAGAGTGGCCTGTAGAAACCGTAGTACCCTTCAACATTAGCAGAGTGGCCTGTAGAAATCGTAGTACCCTTCAACATTAGCAGAGTGGCCTGTTGAAACTGAAGTACCCTTCAACATTAGCAGAGTGGCCTGTAGAAACTGAAGTACCCTTCAACATTAGCAGAGTGGCCTGTTGAAACCAAAGTACCCTTTAACATTAGCAGAGTGGCCTATGGAAACCGAAGTACCCTTCAACATTAGCAGAGTGGCCTGTTGAAACCAAAGTACCCTTCAACATTAGCAGAGTGGCCTGTAGAAACCGAAGTACCCTTCAACATTAGCAGAGTGGCCTGTAGAAACTGAAGTACCCTTCAACATTAGCAGAGTGGCCTGTTGAAACCAAAGTACCCTTTAACATTAGCAGAGTGGCCTATGGAAACCGAAGTACCCTTTAACATTAGCAGAGTGGCCTATGGAAATCGTTTTAACCTTCACGTCTGTGTTTAGCTCAGGCTAAAACTCAAGATGACTATAATGCTTTTCAGCTACAATAGATCAATGAAAATCGATCTAATTCATCACTACTGTAGAGTCGTCTCTAGGTTCTGAATATTCTGACTGCCACACTAATACAGGCATATTAACCAGAAGTGTTTCCATCTCAACCTCAGCCTAACACAACGATGCCTTTGTGTGACAGAGAGAGAGCAGAGAGAGTGGGCCTACAGATGAAGAGACATCCGGTGTACTGTATTCGCCCTTCATTAAAGAAGAGGACATTAGCAGTGTCGCATATTCACAGCCACAGGAAACAAGGCTGTTTATATTTAGTGTCTAGTTCTATGGAGCGCTCACACTTCAGCACATTTTTTTTTCCTCTCCGCACAAGTACGGCTTGGTTCAACGTACTGTATAACCAAAATAGGTTGCACAATATTCACAATACACCGGTACATTCCAGAACTCTACCACCACACATGGCCTTTTTTCATTGCTGACGGTATTGAAAACCAGAGCAGAAGTTGTCTGATTATTGAGGAATTGAGAAGTGGCTCTTAAAATAGCCCTTAACACCCAACACCTGGGAAGAGACCATATCAGCCATACAAGTTGGTGGTATAAGGCTCAGAACTTGTGTTGATCAACATAGTAACGGTAAATGCTTTGTGGGGGGGTTCTACGCTCAAAATGGAGTTCAGATCTCAGCTGAACCGAGAGATTCATCCCCTCAAAAGAGTTGTATCACCTGGACTGAGAGCTTCCTCCCCTCAAAAGAGTTGTATCACCTGGACTGAGAGCTTCATCCCCTCAAAAGAGTTGTATCACCTGGACTGAGAGCTTCCTCCCCTCAAAAGAGTTGTATCACCTGGACTGAGAGCTTCCTCCCCTCAAAAGAGTTGTATCACCTGGACTGAGAGCTTCCTCCCCTCAAAAGAGTTGTATCACCTGGACTGAGAGATTCCTCCCCTCAAAAGAGTTGTATCACCTGAACTGAGAGCTTCCTCCCCTGAAAAGAGTTGTATCACCTGGACTGAGAGATTCCTCCCCTCAAAAGAGTTGTATCACCTGGACTGAGAGCTTCCTCCCCTCAAAAGAGTTGTATCACCTGGACTGAGAGCTTCCTCCCCTCAAAAGAGTTGTATCACCTGGACTGAGAGATTCCTCCCCTCAAAAGAGTTGTATCACCTGGACTGAGAGATTCCTCCCCTCAAAAGAGTTGTATCACCTGGACTGAGAGATTCCTCCCCTCAAAAGAGTTGTATCACCTGGACTGAGAGATTCCTCCCCTCAAAAGAGTTGTATCACCTGGACTGAGAGCTTCCTCCCCTCAAAAGAGTTGTATCACCTGGACTGAGAGATTCCTCCCCTCAAAAGAGTTGTATCACCTGAACTGAGAGCTTCCTCCCCTCAAAAGAGTTGTATCACCTGGACTAAGCGCTTCCTCCCCTCAAAAGAGTTGTATCACCTGGACTAAAAGCTTCTGCCCCTCAAAAGAGTTGTCTCACCTGGACCGAGAGCTTCCTGTCCTCATTGGGTAGGATCCTGTAGGTATACACACAGTTCTGGTACCTGGAAATAGAAGAGATGGGATAGTATCATAAGGATTACAGCAGATATGTAATCTTGAATGTTTTTAAGAGAAGAGTGTGACAGGTGCAGTAATAACAGACGGCATCTTACACACTTCCATTGGTCTTTCTCTTTCCAACGGAAAATAGCACATGACCATTTCTGTATTTGTTTACCAGTTATTCAAATGAGCGCCCACAGTGACACAAAGATGTGTGGTGTGAGTTGTACAGTGCGGTCGAACCAGCTTTGCGGCATGACAGCATGTGCAGATACGTTGGCCGCTGCAGTAATAAGCATGTGTACTTTAAAATCGGTCTTCATTACATACAAAATTCCCGCCATTTAGTTAGTCACATCTAAAACTGCACGAAACACCAACAGTATTCTAGACAGTTTCTCTGGTTGATCAAAGTCTTGAGGAAAAACCTTTTCAATTCCAACAGATGTTGATTTATGTCATGAAGAAACAGAAAGTCTACATCACATTGTTTTGCTTTGTCTGTGTCTAACAATGTTTGTACCATGTTTGTGCTGCTACCACGTTGTTGTCATGTTGTGTTGCTACCATGCTGTGTTGTCATGTTGTGCTGCTACCACGTTGTTGTCATGTTGTGTTGCTACCATGCTGTGTTGTCATGTTGTGCTGCTACCACGTTGTTGTCATGTTGTGTTGCTACCATGCTGTGTTGTCATGTTGTGTTGCTACCGTGTTGTGTTGTCATGTTGTGTTGCTACCGTGTTGTGTTGTCATGTTGTGTTGCTACCTTGTTGTTGTCATGTTGTGTTGCTACCGTGTTGCTGTCATGTTGTGTTGCTACCATGCTGTGTTGTTATGTTGTGTTGCTACCATGCTGTGTTGTCATGTTGTGTTGCTACCTTGTTGTTGTCATGTTGTGTTGCTACCGTGTTGTTGTCATGTTGTGTTGCTACCACGTTGTTGTCATGTTGTGTTGCTACCATGCTGTGTTGTCATGTTGTGTTGCTGCCATGTTGTTGTCATGTTGTGTTGCTACCGTGTTGTTGTCATGTTGTGTTGCTACCATGCTGTGTTGTCATGTTGTGTTGCTACCTTGTTGTTGTCATGTTGTGTTGCTACCGTGTTGTTGTCATGTTGTGTTGCTACCATGCTGTGTTGTCATGTTGTGTTGCTACCATGCTGAGTTGTCATGTTGTGTTGCTACCTTGTTGTTGTCATGTTGTGTTGCTACCATGTTATTATCATGTTGCTACCGTGTTTTTGTCATGTTGTGTTGCTACCATGTTATTATCATGTTGCTACCGTGTTGTTGTCATGTTGTGTTGCTACCATGCTGTGTTGTCATGTTGTGCTGCTACCACGTTGTTGTCATGTTGTGTTGCTACCATGCTGTGTTGTCATGTTGTCTTTGCTGCCATGTTGTTGTCATGTTGTGTTGCTGCCATGTTGTTGTCATGTTGTGTTGCTACCACGTTGTTGTCATGTTGTGTTGCTACCATGCTGTGTTGTCATGTTGTGCTGCTACCACGTTGTTGTCATGTTGTGTTGCTACCATGCTGTGTTGTCATGTTGTGCTGCTACCACGTTGTTGTCATGTTGTGTTGCTACCATGCTGTGTTGTCATGTTGTGTTGCTACCGTGTTGTGTTGTCATGTTGTGTTGCTACCGTGTTGTGTTGTCATGTTGTGTTGCTACCTTGTTGTTGTCATGTTGTGTTGCTACCGTGTTGTTGTCATGTTGTGTTGCTACCATGCTGTGTTGTTATGTTGTGTTGCTACCATGCTGTGTTGTCATGTTGTGTTGCTACCTTGTTGTTGTCATGTTGTGTTGCTACCGTGTTGTTGTCATGTTGTGTTGCTGCCACGTTGTTGTCATGTTGTGTTGCTACCATGCTGTGTTGTCATGTTGTGTTGCTGCCATGTTGTTGTCATGTTGTGTTGCTACCGTGTTGTTGTCATGTTGTGTTGCTACCATGCTGTGTTGTCATGTTGTGTTGCTACCTTGTTGTTGTCATGTTGTGTTGCTACCATGTTGTTGTCATGTTGTGTTGCTACCATGCTGTGTTGTTATGTTGTGTTGCTACCATGCTGTGTTGTCATGTTGTGTTGCTACCTTGTTGTTGTCATGTTGTGTTGCTACCATGTTATTATCATGTTGCTACCATGTTTTTGTCATGTTGTGTTGCTAC
The DNA here is from genome assembly GCF_057628025.1 of Oncorhynchus mykiss. Taxonomy (NCBI): domain Eukaryota; kingdom Metazoa; phylum Chordata; class Actinopteri; order Salmoniformes; family Salmonidae; genus Oncorhynchus; species Oncorhynchus mykiss. The sequence goes on along the minus strand of NC_143026.1, from coordinate 94,350,931 downwards.
CATGTTATTATCATGTTGCTACCATGTTATTATCATGTTGCTACCATGTTATTATCATGTTACTACCATGTTGTTATCATGTTGTTGCTACCATGTTATTATCATGTTGCTACCATGTTGTTATCATGTTGTTGCTGCCATGTTATTATCATGTTGTTGCTACCATGTTATTATCATGTTGCTACCATGTTGTTATCATGTTGTTGCTGCCATGTTATTATCATGTTGTTGCTACCATGTTATTATCATGTTGCTACCATGTTTTTGTCATGTTGTGTTTCTACCATGTTATTATCATGTTGCTACCGTGTTGTTGTCATGTTGTTGCTACCATGCTGTGTTGTTCAGCCTCTTTCCCAGCAGGCCTCTTGACAGGCCGTTATTGTAAATAAGAATTTGTTCCTAATTGACTTGCCTAGTTTTATAAAGGTTTAATAAATGTAAATCAAAAACATGCAAAGCGCTGTCAGTTCCATACTGCAGGAGAAACTGTATCTGAAGTACTGTACACTTCTGTTCAAACGCCTTAGATGCCCTCAACTGGCAGCTTCATTAAATAGTACCCACAAAACACCAGTCTCAACGTTAACAGTGAAGAGGCGACTCCGGGATGCTGGCCTTCTAGGCGGAGTTGCAAAGAAAAAGCCATGTCTCAGACTGGCCAATAAAAAGTAAAGATTAAGATGGGCAAAATAACACAGACACTGGACAGAGGAACACGGAGTCGCCTCTTCACTGTTGATGTTGAGACTGGACAGAGGAACTCTGCCTAGAAGGCCAGCATCCCGGAGTCGCCTCCTCACTGTTGATGTTAAACCTGGACAGAGGATCTCTGCCTAGAAGGCCAGCATCCCGGAGTCGCCTCTTCACTGTTGAAGCTGCCAGTTGAGGACTTGTGAGGCGTCTGTTTCTCAAACTAGACACTCTAATGTACTTGTTCTCTTGCTCAGTTGTGCACCGGGGCCTCCCACTCTTCTTTCTATTCTGGTTAGAGACAGTTTGTGCTGCTCTGTGAAGGGAGTAGTACACAGCGTTGTACGAGATCTTCAGTTTCCTGGTAATTTCTAGCATGGAATAGCCTTCATTTCTCAGAACAAGAACAAGAATAGACTGACGAGTTTCAGAAGAAACCCTAACCCTTTCTGGCCATTTTGAGCCTGTAATCAAACCCACAAAGGCTGATGCTCCAGATACTCAACTAGTCTAAAGAAGGCCAGTCTTATTGCTTCTTTAATCAGGCCACAGTTTTCAGCTGTGCTAACATAATTGCGAAAGGGTTTTCAAAGGATCAATTAGCCTTTTTAAAATTATAAACTTGGATTAGCTAACACAACGTGCCGTTGGAACACAGGAGTGATGTTTGCTGATAATGGGCCTCTGTACGCCTATGTAGATATTCCATAAAACAATCAGTCATTTCCAGCTACAATAGTCATTTACAACATTAACAATGTCTACACTGTATTTCTGATCAATTTGATGTTATTTTAATGGACAAAAAAAGTATATATATATATTTTTTTAATAAAAAAACAAGGACATTTCTAAGTGACCCCAAACTTTTGAACGTTGGTGAAGGTATTTTACAGATTGAAATCCCAATAACAAAAGCATTTAGCGCCGATCCTGGTTTCATTTACGATTTAAAGTTTTGATAAGCTCTTCTTACGGAAAGGGACACGACTTCAACAGATGATCTTCCTTCCTCAATTTGAACTTTCCAACATCATTGTAGCTCAGTATATGTTTAACTGTCAATTCTTTCTTGAAACAGACTAGTCAGTATTCAGTATGGGATGGTTTACTCTCCCTACTCACAGCTACTTTCAACTGCTACCTGCACGCAAAGAGATATACAGGGATGAACTCTCAACAGACGACCGACTGTCCTCAATTAGATCTTTCCAACATCGTTGTTGACAGGTAAATGTTCAACTGTCAATTATTTCCTTGTCTGTTTTTCTTTGCAACAGAAATTATACTGCAGTTAGTAATCAGTATGGCAGTATGGTTTCCTCTCAAAGCTACTTTCAACTACTTTACAAAGAGATATAAGGGATGAACATCTCGGAACATCTTCCTTCCTCAATTTGATCTTTCCAACATAATTTTAGACTGTTAAACTGTCCATTTTATCCATATATATATATATATATATATATATATGTATCTTATGGTATGTTTTACTTACAGAACACAGAGGGCGTAGGCACCCTGTATGGACTCACTGTCCCGGAGGAGGAAGCTCCCATCCTTAGCTGCTTTGGAGAGCAGATCCTCAGCCTTAGATCGGGTGATATTACCATGGTGCCATGGCTGGAGCGACGTAGACATCCTGGTCTTCTACTGAAAACACTCAGCTACATACAGCATCGACTATCACACTAGACAAGGACTTATCAGGGAAGATTCAACTGTAGCTAGTAACCATACTCTTCATGTTTCGCGTATGTTCTCTTCTCCTCCACTCTCGCTCTCTCTTGCTCTCTCTCTCTCTCTCTCTCTCTCTCTCTTCCTGTTAGTGGGGAGAAAGCTGTAAAAGGGAAGCTGCTACAAACACGGCTGTGAACTTCCTCATTTGAGAAGCGAGAGCGAGAGGAGGGCCAGAGAGAGAGGAGGACCAGAAAGAGCGAGAGAGTGAGAGGAGAATCAGACAGAGAGAGAGAGGGGAGGATCAGAGAGAGAGAGAGAGAGAGAGGGAGGATCAGAGAGAGAGAGAGAGAGAGGAGGATCAGAGAGAGAGAAAGAGAGGGAGGATCAGAGTGAGAGAGGGAGGATCAGGGAGAGGGAGGATCAGGGAGAGAGGAGGATCCGGGAGAGAAGAGGATCGGAGAGAGAGAGGAGGATCAGAGAGAGAGAGGAGGATCATAGAGAGGGAGAGAGAGAGAGAGGAGGATCAGAGAGAAAGAGGGAGAGAGATAGACAAAGAGGGAGAAAGATAGACAGAGAGTGAGAGAGAGAGGGGTTCAGAGAGAGAGAGAGAGCAAGAGGAGGACCAGAGAGAGAGAGAGCAAGAGGAGGACCAGAGGGAGAGAGCAAGAGGAGGACCAGAGAGAGGAGGTCCAGAATTATCTATCCAAAATGGAGATGTATGGATAAACCACTTTTCCGGCCTTTTTGGCCCTATAACAAAGAACAAACAGCAAAATCATACACATGATCAAATACAAATCTTAGAATCAACTATTAAAGACAACCAGAACCCACTGGATTCTCCAACTACATTGAATGAACAACAGGACAAAATACAAATCCTCCAACCCAAAAAGGCCTGTGATGTTGATGGTATCCTAAATTAAATGATAAAATATACAGACCACAATTCCAATTGGCTATACTTTAACTCTTTAACATCATCCTCAGCTCTGGCATCTTCCCCAATATTTGGAACCAAGGACTGATCAGCCCAATCCACAAAGTGGAGACAAATTTTAGCGTGGGATATGCGTCAACAGCAACCTTCGAAAAGTCGTCTGCATTATCATTGTTAACAGCAGACTCGTACATTTCCTCAGTGAAAACAATGTACTGAGCAAATGTCAAATTACCGTATGACAGACCATGCCCACACAAATTGACAAAGAAACAAACCAAAACAAAGGTAAAGTATTCTCATGCTTTGTTGATTTCCCAAAAACTTTTGACTCAATTTGGCATGAGGGTCTGCTATACAAACTGATGGAAAGTGGTGTTGGGGGTAAAACATACAACTTTCTAAAATCACAAACAACAAGTGACAACAAGGTTAAAATGGAGAAAAAAAACACAATTCTTTCCACATGGCCGTGGGGTGAGACAGGGATGCAGCTTAAGCCCCACCCTCTTCAACATATATATCAACAAATTAGCGATGGCACAAGAACAGTCTACAGCACCCGGCCTCACCCTACTAGAATCCGAAGTCAAATGTCTACTGTTTGCTGATGATCTGGTGCTTCTGTCACCAACCAAGGAGGGCCTACAGCAGCACCTAGATCTTCTGTACAGATTCTGTCAGATCTGGGCCCTGACAGTAAATCTCAGTAAGACAAAAATAATGGTGTTCCAAAATAGGTACTGTTGTCAGGATCACAAATGCAAATTCCATCTAGACACTGTTGCCCTAGAGCACACAAAAAAACTATACATACCTCGGCCTTAACATCAGCGCCACATGTAACTTCCGCAAAGCTGTGAACGATCTGAGAGACAAGGCAAGAAGGGCATTCTATGCCATCAAAAGGAACATAAAAATTGACATACCAATTAGGATCTTGCAAAAAAAATACTAGAATCAGATTTAGAGCCCATTTCCCTTCATGGTTGTGAGGTCTGGGGTCCGCTCACCAACCAAGAATTCAAACAATGGGACAATCACCAAATTGAGACTGCATGCATAATTCTGCAAAAATATCCCCTGTGTACAAAGTAAAACACCAATTATTATTATTTTTTTAACCTTTATTTATTTTATTGGACCTTTATTTAACTAGGCAAGTCAGTTAATTAAGAACAAAATCTTATTTACAATGACGGCCTAGGAACAGTGGGTTAACTGCCTTGTTCAGGGGCAGAAGGACAGATTTTTACCTTGTCAGTTCGGGGATTTGGTCTAGCAAAATAATACATGCAGAGCAGAATTAGGCCGATACCCGCTAATGATCAAAATCCAGAAAAGAGATGTTAAATTCTACAACCACCTAAAAATAAGCGATTCCCAAATCTTCCATAACAAAGCCATCACCTACACTTAGATGAACCTGGAAAAGAGTCCCCTAAGCAAGCTGGTCCTGGGGCTTCATTCGCAAACACAAACACACCCCACAGAGCCCCATGACAGCAACACAATTAGACCCAACCAAATCATGAGAAAACAAACAGATAATTACTTGACACATTGGAAAGAATTAACATAAAAACAGAGCAAACTAGAATGTTATTTGTCCCTAAACAGAGAGTACACAGTGGCAGAATACCTGACCACTGTGACTGACCCAAAATTAAGGAAAGATTTGACTATGTACAGACTGGTGAGCATAGCCTTGCTATTGAGAAAGGCCGCCGAAGGCAGACCTGGCTCTCAAGAGAAGACAGGCTATGTGCTCACTGCCCACAAAATGAGGTGGAAACTGAGCTGCACGTCCTAACCTCCTGCCAAATGTATGACCATATTAGAGACACATATTTCCCTCAGATTACACAGACCCACAAAGAATTTGACAACAAACCCAATTTTGATAAACTCCCATATCTATTGGGTGAAATACCAGTGTGACATCACAGCAGCAATATTTGTGACCTGTTGTCACAAGAAAAGGGCAACCAGTGAAGAACAAAAAACATTGTAAATACAATATATTTTGTACTTGAACTATTTTCACATCGTTACAACGCTGTATATTTACATAATATGACATTTGAAACGTCTTTATTATTTTTAGAACTTGTTTTGTCAATGTAAACATGTTTCCCATGCCAATAAAGCCCTTAAATTGTATGTAATTGAGAGAGAAAGGCCAGAGTTATTCTACACATTGGTAGCTTCGCCTAATGAAGAGCAAGACATGCAGCTTTGAATAGATTTTCCCCCCTTTATTTAACTAGGCAAGTCCATTAAAGAACAAATTCTTATTTTCATTGACTGCCTAGGAACACTGCCTTGTTCACTGCCTTGTTAAGGGGAAGAACGACAGATTTTTACCTTGTCAGCTCGGGGATTCGATCTTGCAACCTTCCGGTTACTAGGTCCAACACTCTAACCACTAGGCTGCCCTGCCGCCTCTACACTCTAACCACTAGGCTGCCCTGCCGCCTCTACGCTCTAACCACTAGGCTGCCCTGCCACCTCTACACTCTAACCACTAGGCTGCCCTGCCGCCTCTACACTCTAACCACTAGGCTGCCCTGCCGCCTCTACACTCTAACCACTAGGCTGCCCTGCCGCCTCTACACTCTAACCACTAGGCTGCCCTGCCGCCTCTACACTCTAACCACTAGGCTGCCCTGCCGCCTCTACACTCTAACCACTAGGCTGCCCTGCCGCCTCTACACTCTAACCATTAGGCTACCCTGCCGCCTCTACACTCTAACCATTAGGCTGCCCTGCCGCCTCTACACTCTAACCACTAGGCTGCCCTGCCGCCTCTACACTCTAACCACTAGGCTGCCCTGCCGCCTCTACACTCTAACCACTAGGCTGACCTGCCGCCTCTACACTCTAACCACTAGGCTGCCCTGCCGCCTCTACACTCTAACCATTAGGCTACCCTGCCGCCTCTACACTCTAACCATTAGGCTGCCCTGCCGCCTCTACACTCTAACCACTAGGCTGCCCTGCCGCCTCTACACTCTAACCATTAGGCTACGCCGCCACACTGGTTACCAGGATTCAGGAAATCCAATGAGAATCATACAGTCCAGGTGGCTGTTAAGTCTGAGGACCAATCTACTAGTTACTAAGCCTACAGTTTCTTACACTTAATTAAGCTATTCATTACACACTCGCACCTTAAAACGCACACACACACACACACACACACACACACACACACACACACAAAATGTGTTTTTTTTAGAATGTGGTTTTTGCATCAGCAGTTGTTCTCCTTGTGTTGTCAGTCACTGGCAGCTGTTCAGTTAGCCCATGTCAGCTAAAAAAACAGTTAGTTAGTGTTATTGGTAAGTTAACCTAGTTAGTGTAGTTAGTCTAGCCAGCTGTGTACACCACTTTACAAAGTGTTATTTAATAACCACTAAGACAGTCTATAACCTCAGTCTACTCTGTACAGAGTGGAATTTAATAACCACTAAGACAGTCTATAACCTCAGTCTACTCTGTACAGAGTGGAATTGAATAACCACTAAGCCAGTCTATAACCTCAGTCTACTCTGTACAGAGTGGAATTTAATAACCACTACTAAGACAGTCTATAACCTCAGTCTACTCTGTACAGAGTGGAATTTAATAACCACTAAGACAGTCTATAACCTCAGTCTACTCTGTACAGAGTGGAATTGAATAACCACTAAGACAGTCTATAACCTCAGTCTACTCTGTACAGAGTGGAATTGAATAACCACTAAGCCAGTCTATAACCTCAGTCTACTCTGTACAGAGTGGAATTTAATAACCGTTATTAAGACAGTCTATAACCTCAGTCTACTCTGTACAGAGTGGAATTTAATAACCACTAAGACAGTCTATAACCTCAGTCTACTCTGTACAGAGTGGAATTTAATAACCACTAAGACAGTCTATAACCTCAGTCTACTCTGTACAGAGTGGAATTTAATAACCACTACTAAGACAGTCTATAACCTCAGTCTACTCTGTACAGAGTGGAATTTAATAACCACTACTAAGACAGTCTATAACCTCAGTCTTCTCTGTACAGAGTGGAATTTAATAACCACTAAGACAGTCTATAACCTCAGTCTACTCTGTACAGAGTGGAATTTAATAACCACTAAGACAGTCTATAACCTCAGTCTACTCTTTAAGGTGTATAAGCACATAGAATGAAAAAAGACACCATTTATATATATATATATATGTGTAACAATTTATTAATTTACAGTCCTAAAGTGAAGATACAGTCAAATGTATAAATAACAGAAAGGCTATGAGATATTTTAGGTGAGAACAGTTGGCTCATTGCTCAGCCTGGGCTCTTTGATATCATATGACGCTCTATAGATCCCTTTCTGCAATATGTCAAATGTTATGTCAGGATGCATAGCAATTACAATGCATTGAGGAAAACAGGCTCGCAAACTCATGTCCAAACACATACATTTGAAGACACTGATGACTAACCTCAGTGCCAAACATAACGTTTTGCTAGAAAGTCGGGTAAGAGATTTATCCAATATATAATTTTGAAATGAATGGCTACATTTTTTTTTTTTTTTTGGTAATAGGACGACAAGGAAACGTTAATGGAGATTACTTGAGGAAAATACATTTTGATTGTATCATGAATTAACTTGGCGGGAAACATTGAAGATACACTTTAATTAGTGAGAATAAGATTGTATTATCGTAATAATATCCTTGCCCAAAAGTATGTTAGGCATTACTAAGCACGATTTTAAAGAGTTAACAGATCAAGACCTACTAAGATGAAAAGGCATGCATCCCCCCCCCCGTTTAAAAAAAAAAACAAGGTTTTACGCAAAATACTGTACAACTAGAATTACAGCTGGGATGGCATCCATTGATTTGGTTTTTACCAGCACTTTGGCAGGGTTGAAAATAGTTACAGCTGAAGGGAGATGATAATGAAACAAACTCTAATTGATTTCAAAGACAAAGTTAAAGTCAAAGATACAGTCTCATATGGACAGGAGAGGCAGTACAGAACAAAGATACAGTCTCATATGGACAGGAGAGGCAGTAGAGAACAAAGATACAGTCTCATATGGACAGGAGAGGCAGTATAGAACAAAGATACAGTCTCATATGGACAGGAGAGGCAGTAAAGAACAAAGATACAGTCTCATATGGACAGGAGAGGCAGTATAGAACAAAGATACAGTCTCATATGGACAGGAGAGGCAGTATAAAAATAAGTATTGAGAGGCTTGAGTGAAAACAGGTAGAAAAATGTATTTAAAAAATGACTTAAAAATAAGTCCGTCAGATAAAGTTGATATTTCAGATGGTTCCACCTCCGGCTTCTCAGAACTCAGACTTGGCGCTGACAGAGCTCTCGTGTGTTCCCTTCAGCTCTCCTGCACTGGTGGCCCCTGATCCCCCGGCCCTGTCTCTAAAGAACAGCCTCCTCACCGTTCCCCGGAACTTCTCGGCCCCAAACAGGTACACCAGAGGATCCAGGCCCCCGTTCAGACAGGTGAGGGAGGAGGTGACGCGGTTGGCCAGGGACAGACCCCGCCTGGTCTGGCAGGAGACATCTGGGTGGGCGTACCCCAGGATGAACGTGGCTCTGGAGGCGTGGTACGGCAGGAAGCACACCACATAGATCAGCATGACCAGGCCGATGGTCCTCAAGGCTCGCAGCTTCAGCTGGGGCTCCAGTCGGGATCCTCTCCTCAGGCTGTGGATGATGAGCAGGTAGCAGGACAGTGTGGAGAGGAAAGGAGGGGTGAAGGCTACGGCTAAAGAGACGAGGGCCTTGCGGGAGGCTTTCTCCCTGTACAGCTGCAGACACACCGTCATCCCGTCCACCTCCGCAGTCTGGCGGGTGACCAGCAGGGGCGCCATGGAGACGGTGACCAGCACCCACAGGGAAAAACTGATGGTGTGGGCGTAGCGGGCACGGCGGATCTTCAGTGACCTCACGGCGTGCACCACGGCCAGGTAGCGATCCCCAGCCACGCATGCCAAGAAGTAGAGACTCGCGTACATGTTGACATAAAACAGGAAGCCGGCGACTCGACACGGAACCTCGCCGAACGGCCAGTGGCCCCCCGTGAGGTGGTATGTGGCGCGGAGCGGCAGGATTATGACGTAGGAGAGGTCGGCCACAGCCAGGTGCAGCAGGAAGACGTTAGCGGGAGAGGATGTGCCACGCTGCCGGGAGAAGATCCAGAGGGCCAAGGCGTTACCTGTTGTGGTGAAAGAACGAGACTTGTACTGATCTCATTTATTAGAACTCAAACATCCTTATCTCAACTAGGGTGGATGAAGAGGGTATCTCAACTAGGGTGGATGAAGAGGGTATCTCAACTAGGGTGGATGAAGAGGGTATCTAAACTAGGGTGGATGAAGAGGGTATCTCAACTAGGGTGGATGAAGAGGGTATCTCAACTAGGGTGGATGAAGAGGGTATCTCAACTAGGGTGGATGAAGAGGGTATCTCAACTAGGGTGGATGAAGAGGTTATCTCAACTAGGGTGGATGAAGAGGGTATCTCAACTAGGGTGGATGAAGAGGGTATCTAAACTAGGGTGGATGAAGAGGGTATCTCAACTAGGGTGGATGAAGAGGGTATCTCAACTAGGGTGGATGAAGAGGGTATCTCAACTAGGGTGGATGTAGAGGGTATCTCAAGAATAACTGTCAAGGTAGGCTATATAGCGAACATAACAACACACCACACTAGGCAACACAGCACAACATAATGGAACAAAACATAACACAACACACCGCAACGCTACGCAACACAACATTATGTAACATAACATTACATTACCATTGAGCGCCAGGAGAAAGACCAGAATGTAGTAACCTCCAAACACCATGTTCTCCACAGTGTTATCTACAGGAGCACAGCTACTCTCTGAAGACGCGTTGGACAGGATGGACGTCAGGGCGTCCATGTCCATGGTGGGAGTGGTCTGTATCTTCATCTCTGGGAAGAGAGAGGAGAGAGAGAAAGAGGCAGACACAGAAAGAGAGAGAGAGAGAGAGAGAGAGAGAGAGAGAGAGAGAGAGAGAGAAAAAGGCGATCAAATAACTGAGAAGAACTTGATTTTGGCTGCTTGTAAATGCTCTTCTTTTGACTTGAAGAAGAAGAAAATGAGCAGCTGCTTTTTGGGATGTGGTTGCAGCAAAAGGCAATCTGTAATATAAAATAATGACAAAAGCTGGAAAATCTTGGAAAAGAGCGAGAAAATAAATTACCAAGATAAAAAATCAAAATGGAGGTTCTGTAGCCTACAGATGTCAACTATTTGCAAAGCAAAGAACAATGTTAAAAGTAAAATAAGGAGAGAGTCACCCAAGATCTTGGTGGCAATACTAGAGGGGAAGAAGACAACAATACATAGCTTATTTCATTCTGAGAGCCAATCACCAAATACCCAAAACATAGAAAGATTGGTATTGGAAAAGGCAGACAGATAACAATCAATGAGGACAATGATGAAAACGGCCCCTTCCTCATCATAATGTCTACCATAATGACACCATCATGGTTCAGGGGTCAGAGAGCAGCCTGAGGGAGTTCCAGGAAGACTTCCAGTCCCTCAGAGAAGAAGCTAAGAAGCCTCTCCACAGGCCAAAAGGCATGAGAAGACAACCCCTTCCGAGCCCTGACCAAAGCCCCGTCTCTCCAATCCTCTCCACAGACCAAAATCCATGAGAAGACAACCCCTTCCAAGCCCTGTCCGAAGCCCCGTCTCTCCAATCCTCTCCACAGACCAAAATCCATGAGAAGACGATGCCTCCAAACCCTGACCGAAGCCCCGTCTCTCCAATCCTCTCCACAGGCCAAAATTCATGAGAAGACAACCCCTTCCAAACCCTGACCGAAGCCCTGTCTCTCCAATCCTCTCCACAGACCAAAATCCATGAGAAGACAACCCCTTCCAAGCCCTGACCGAAGCCCCGTCTCTCCAAGCCTCTCCACAGACCAAAATCCATGAGAAGACGACCCCCTCCAAGCCCTGACAGCCCTGACCCCTCCAAGCCCTGACCGAAGCCCCGTCTCTCCAATCCTCTCCACAGGCCAAAATCCATGAGAAGACAACCCCTTCCAAACCCTGACCGAAGCGCCGTCTCTCCAATCCTCTCCACAGGCCAAAATCCATGAGAAGATGATGCCTCCAAGCCCTGACCGAAGCCCCGTCTCTCCAAGACTCTCCTCCGACGTCAAATCTCTTAGAGACAGTCTATCTTTTCTAGAAAGAGACTTTGCTGAGTTTAGAGAGAAATCATTGACCTACCAGAGCAGGACCGCAATCAACAGCTGAGGAGAGGTTGAAAATGTTAGTGAAGACACTTGTCAGTTGGTTAGCGCATGCTCTGAGTACACTTCCTGGTAATCCGTCTGGCCCTGCGTCTTACTCACATCGGCTACAGAGTGCTTGACACACAGTCGCCTGGAACAGCTGGTGTTCTCATGCATGCTTCATTGTTGCGCGCGTAGAAGTCATTTAGCTCGTTTGGTAGGCCCGTGTCACTGGGCAGCTCGCGGCCTGCCTTCCCTTTGTAGTCCTTAATAGTTTGCAAGCCCTGCCACATCCGATTAGAGTCAGAGCCGGTGTAGTAGGATTCAATCTTAGTCGTGTATTGATGCTTTGCCTGTTTCATGGTTCTTCGGAGGGCATAGCGGGATTTCTTATAAGCGTCCGGGTTAGAGTCCCGCTCCTTGAAAGCGGCAGCTCTACCCTTTAGCTCTGTGCGGATGTTGCCTGTAATCCATTGCTTCTGGTTGAGGTATGTACGTACGGTCACTGTGGGGACGACGTCATTGATACACTTATTGATGAAGCCGTGACTGATGTGGAACATGCACTACAGATGACATCATGGGTAAAGTACAACTGATCTGCTCTAAGATAGGCCTAATGAACTAGAAACATACATGAACTACAGATGACATCATGGGTGAAGTATCAATGCACGCATAGGCTATAAAGCTTAGAGAATAATACTTTTTTAACCTAACTATTATTATTATTGAGTATAGAAATACTGTTATTAGTTTTAGTTTTATAGTTATAACACATGATAACACCCACAATGACAACAAATTGGTTCACAGATTAAACATTCCACTGTTAAAACACATCCTAAAGGGACATTTGAAAGACAACATCCGTAAATATAAACTGCTATAACAGTCAGTGTTTGTGATCTTCAACCTTTGGGGGTGAATCAAAATCAAATCAAATCAAATTTTATTAGTCACATGCGCCGAATACAACAGGTGTAGGTAGACCTTACAGTGAAAAGCTTACTTACGAGCCCCTAAACGACAGTGCAGTTTAAGAAAATATGGATAAGAATAAGAGATAAAAGTAACAAGTAATTAAAGAGTACAGGAGGGGGCTGAGCACGCACCCCTGAGGGGCCCCTGTGTTGACGATCAGTGTGGTGGATGTGTTGTTACCACCTGGGGGCGGCCCATCGGGAAGCAACGTAACTTATTCTGGCCTGTTCTGAAAGAGGATGTTGTATCTTACTGTAAGTCCTGTGGCGTTTGCTAGCGGATGAGTAAACCAAAACAAACTTGACCGGTCGCAACTTTGCAGCCAAGTCGTGCTTTTGACTTGACCTTTCAGCAGGATTGTGTTGGTCCTTTGCCCAACGTCAAGAGTGGTAAACAGTTTCTCTTAACCATATTGTGTGCTGCCACTCGTTTCCCTGAGGCCATTCCACTGAGGAAAATCACAGCTTCCAGTATTGTTAAGGTCCTGGTGAAATTATTTTCAACGTTTGGACTTCTGCAGGTAGTGCAGTCGGACCAAGGTTAGAAGTTAATGTCAAGTGCTACAACAGTTGGGTGTAACCCATTACCCCTCTAGTGCCTACCACCCAGAGTCTCAAGGTCTAGTACCGACCACCCACAGTCTCAAGGTCTAGTACCCACCACCCAGAGTCTCAAGGTCTAGTACCTACCACCCAGAGTCTCAAGGTCTAGTACCGACCACCCAGAGTCTCAAGGTCTAGTACCTACCACCCAGAGTCTCAAGGTCTAGTACCTACCACCCAGAGTCTCAAGGTCTAGTACCGACCACCTACAGTCTCAAGGTCTAGTACCTACCACCCAGAGTCTCAAGGTCTAGTACCGACCACCCAGAGTCTCAAGGTCTAGTACCTACCACCCAGAGTCTCAAGGTCTAGTACCTACCACCCAGAGTCTCAAGGTCTAGTACCTACCACCCAGAGTCTCAAGGTCTAGTACCTACCACCCAGAGTCTCAAGGTCTAGTACCGACCACCCAGAGTCTCAAGGTCTAGTACCTACCACCCAGAGTCTCAAGGTCTAGTACCTACCACCCAGAGTCTCAAGGTCTAGTACCTACCACCCAGAGTCTCAAGGTCTAGAACCTACCACCCAGAGTCTCAAGGTCTAGTACCCACCACCCAGAGTCTCAAGGTCTAGTACCTACCACCCAGAGTCTCAAGGTCTAGTACCGACCACCCAGAGTCTCAAGGTCTAGTACCTACCACCCAGAGTCTCAAGGTCTAGTACCTACCACCCAGAGTCTCAAGGTCTAGTACCTACCACCCAGAGTCTCAAGGTCTAGTACCTACCACCCAGAGTCTCAAGGTCTAGTACCGACCACCCAGCGTCTCAAGGTCTAGTACCGACCACCCAGAGTCTCAAGGTCTAGAACCTACCACCCAGAGTCTCAAGGTCTAGTACCTACCACCAAGAGTCTCAAGGTCTAGTACCTACCACCCAGAGTCTCAAGGTGCTCTTGACAGACTTCATCAGACTTTGAAGTCTATATTGAGAGTTTACTGCTTTGAGTTTGTCACATTACCCCCTGGTCTGACCCAGTTGTCTGATTTGTCACATTACCCCCTGGTCTGGCCCAGTTGTCTAATTTTGTCACATTACCCCCTGGTCTGACCCGGTTGTCTGATTTGTCCCATTACCCCCTGGTCTGGCCCAGTTGTCTAATTTGTCCCATTACCCCCTGGTCTGACCCAGTTGTCTAATGTGTCCCATTACCCCCTGGTCTGACCCAGTTGTCTGATTTGTCCCATTACCCCCTGGTCTGACCCAGTTGTCTGATTTGTCCCATTACACCCTGGTCTGACCCAGTTGTCTGATTTGTCCCATTACCCCCTGGTCTGACCCAGTTGTCTAATTTGTCCCATTACCCCCTGGTCTGACCCAGTTGTCTGATTTGTCACATTACCCCCTGGTCTGACCCAGTTGTCTGATTTGTCACATTACCCCCTGGTCTGACCCAGTTGTCTGATTTGTCACATTACCCCCTGGTCTGACCCAGTTGTCTGATTTGTCCCATTACCCCCTGGTCTGACCCAGTTGTCTGATTTGTCCAATTACCCCCTGATCTGACCCAGTTGTCTGATTTGTCACATTACCCCCTGGTCTGGCCCAGTTGTCTAATTTTGTCACATTACCCCCTGGTCTGACCCAGTTGTCTGATTTGTCCCATTACCCCCTGGTCTGGCCCAGTTGTCTAATTTGTCCCATTACCCCCTGGTCTGACCCAGTTGTCTAATGTGTCCCATTACCCCCTGGTCTGACCCAGTTGTCTGATTTGTCCCATTACCCCCTGGTCTGACCCAGTTGTCTGATTTGTCCCATTACACCCTGGTCTGACCCAGTTGTCTGATTTGTCACATTACCCCCTGGTCTGACCCAGTTGTCTGATTTGTCCCATTACCCCCTGGTCTGACCCAGTTGTCTAATTTGTCCCATTACCCCCTGGTCTGACCCAGTTGTCTGATTTGTCACATTACCCCCTGGTCTGACCCAGTTGTCTGATTTGTCACATTACCCCCTGGTCTGACCCAGTTGTCTGATTTGTCACATTACCCCCTGGTCTGACCCAGTTGTCTGATTTGTCCCATTACCCCCTGGTCTGACCCAGTTGTCTGATTTGTCCAATTACCCCCTGATCTGACCCAGTTGTCTGATTTGTCACATTACCCCCTGGTCTGGCCCAGTTGTCTAATTTTGTCACATTACCCCCTGGTCTGACCCAGTTGTCTGATTTGTCACATTACCCCCTGGTCTGACCCAGTTGTCTGATTTGTCCCATTACCCCCTGATCTGACCCAGTTGTCTGTTTTGTCACATTACCCCCTGATCTGACCCAGTTGTCTGATTTGTCACATTACCCCCTGGTCTGACCCAGTTGTCTGATTTGTCACATTACCCCCTGGTCTGACCCAGTTGTCTGATTTGTCACATTACCCCCTGGTCTGACCCAGTTGTCTGATTTGTCACATTACCCCCTGGTCTGACCCAGTTGTCTGATTTGTCCCATTACCCCCTGGTCTGACCCAGTTGTCTAATTTGTCCCATTACCCCCTGGTCTGACCCAGTTGTCTGATTTGTCACATTACCCCCTGGTCTGACCCAGTTGTCTGATTTGTCACATTACCCCCTGGTCTGACCCAGTTGTCTGATTTGTCACATTACCCCCTGGTCTGACCCAGTTGTCTGATTTGTCCCATTACCCCCTGGTCTGACCCAGTTGTCTGATTTGTCCAATTACCCCCTGATCTGACCCAGTTGTCTGATTTGTCACATTACCCCCTGGTCTGGCCCAGTTGTCTAATTTTGTCACATTACCCCCTGGTCTGACCCAGTTGTCTGATTTGTCACATTACCCCCTGGTCTGACCCAGTTGTCTGATTTGTCCCATTACCCCCTGATCTGACCCAGTTGTCTGTTTTGTCACATTACCCCCTGATCTGACCCAGTTGTCTGATTTGTCACATTACCCCCTGGTCTGACCCAGTTGTCTGATTTGTCACATTACCCCCTGGTCTGACCCAGTTGTCTGATTTGTCACATTACCCCCTGGTCTGACCCAGTTGTCTGATTTGTCCCATTACCCCCTGGTCTGACCCAGTTGTCTGATTTGTCACATTACCCCCTGGTCTGATCCAGTTGTCTGATTTGTCCCATTACCCCCTGGTCTGGCCCAGTTGTCTAATTTGTCCCATTACCCCCTGGTCTGGCCCAGTTGTCTAATGTGTCCCATTACCCCCTGGTCTGACCCAGTTGTCTGATTTGTCCCATTACCCCCTGGTCTGGCCCAGTTGTCTAATTTGTCCCATTTCCCCCTGGTCTGACCCAGTTGTCTAATGTGTCCCATTACCCCCTGGTCTGACCCAGTTGTCTGATTTGTCCCATTACACCCTGGTCTGGCCCAGTTGTCTAATTTGTCACATTACCCCCTGGTCCGGCCCAGTTGTCTGATTTGTCCCATTATAAGTAATGATCGAGTGGCTCTTCCACTGGTGAAATGGCCTCACCGTTTGAGCGCAGGTGGTTTAGAAGTGATGTTTCTGTCGTTGCTTGCAGCCGCCAGTCTAATAGCACTTCTTCTGTAAATATTCCAGTCCCAACAGATGCAACTGTAACTGTCTAATGGCTGAAGAAGAGATGAAGACGTTTTTAAAAAAACATTGAACACCCATTGAATCTAAAATGCACAATCTATTTTATTTCCCTTTTTAATTTCAAGTCCTTCAATGTGGTTTAAATCTCCTACTAAAAGAGAACATTCACCGTTCTCTGTTATGACCTCCGACATCACTTTTAATTATCCAATCACCACTCCCCTGCCTGCCGCACAGGACAGCTGTAAGCAGTTAGCCATAAGGCCAAACATCAATATTATCAGAGCCTCCGTGAAAGGCACAAAAGAGGTGTGTACCGGAGATAGTTCTTACTATCCCGCAGATGTTGGAGCAAAGGGGAGTGTGTCAGTGGGATACACACACATAAACCACTCACAAAATACAGAATAACTCATTGATGAAAGTCATATGACGTAGTTGTGGGACTCCCCACTAAAACTAGGCTTGTCCTGGACTGCCTGGGAACTGCGGAGACATTCCTGGGTGAGAGGAGGCTCAACACCCTCCTTTGTCTGTTTTCAAAAACTTCAACCTCAGCAGCTGTCTCTCCTATACATGCTGACCGGAGAGCCAGAGTGACTCCCAAATGGTACCCTATTATACAGATGTACCATCTTAATTTGATCACTCTTTTGTTGATGATCATTTTCCTGCACGGCAGGAAAATGTAACCTTGTATTATATTCAAGGTTTAAAACGTGCTTCTAAAGTTTGTAATTTCCACTTAAAAACTGTAGACTTGATTTGACCTAACGTAAAATGTACCAACATCTACAACAAAAAAAAACTCACATTTCCTGTTGCTGCAGGATTGTTTTCCCTCAATAGCAATGTGGCTCAAATTAAGATCCTACATCTGTGCTATATGCCATTTAGCTGACACTTTTATCCAAAGCGACTTACAGTTTATGTATGGGTGGTCCTGGGTATCAAACCCCACTACCCGTTACAAGCACTGTGCTCTACCAACTGAGAAACACACTATTCCCTATGTACAGTAGTACACTACTTTTCACCAGAGTCTTACGGTTTCTCGTCAACAGTAGTGCACAATATAGGGAATAGATGACCATTTGGGACACAGACTCAGAGAGCCAGAGGTCACATAAGGACTTAGTCAGATGTAGTACCACTGGCAGGACGGATCTCTTCCCTGTCTGATCCTCGTGGTGTGAAACAGTGTTCAGGACAGATCTCTTCCCTGTCTGATCCTCGTGGTGTGAAACAGTGTTCAGGACAGATCTCTTCCCTGTCTGATCTTCGTGGTGTGAAACAGTGTTCAGGACAGATCTCTTCCCTGTCTGATCCTCGTGGTGTGAAACAGTGTTCAGGACAGATCTCTTCCCTGTCTGATCCTCGTGGTGTGAAACAGTGTTCAGGACAGATCTCTTCCCTGTCTGATCTTTGTGGTGTGAAACAGTGTTCAGGACAGATCTCTTCCCTGTCTGATCTTCGTGGTGTGAAACAGTGTTCAGGACAGATCTCTTCCCTGTCTGATCCTCGTGGTGTGAAACAGTGTTCAGGACAGATCTCTTCCCTGTCTGATCCTCGTGGTGTGAAACAGTGTTCAGGACAGATCTCTTCCCTGTCTGATCTTCGTGGTGTGAAACAGTGTTCAGGACAGATCTCTTCCCTGTCTGATCCTCGTGGTGTGAAACAGTGTTCAGGACAGATCTCTTCCCTGTCTGATCCTCGTGGTGTGAAACAGTGTTCAGGACAGATCTCTTCCCTGTCTGATCCTCGTGGTGTGAAACAGTGTTCAGGACAGATCTCTTCCCTGTCTGATCCTCGTGGTGTGAAACAGTGTTCAGGACAGATCTCTTCCCTGTCTGATCCTCGTGGTGTGAAACAGTGTTCAGGACAGATCTCTTCCCTGTCTGATCTTCGTGGTGTGAAACAGTGTTCAGGACAGATCTCTTCCCTGTCTGATCTTCGTGGTGTGAAACAGTGTTCAGGACAGATCTCTTCCCTGTCTGATCCTCGTGGTGTGAAACAGTGTTCAGGACAGATCTCTTCCCTGTCTGATCCTCGTGGTGTGAAACATTGTTCAGGACAGATTTCTTCCCTGTCTGATCTTCGTGGTGTGAAACAGTGTTCAGGACAGATCTCTTCCCTGTCTGATCCTCGTGGTGTGAAACAGTGTTCAGGACAGATCTCTTCCCTGTCTGATCTTCGTAGTGTGAAACAGTGTTCAGGACAGATCTCTTCCCTGTCTGATCTTCGTGGTGTGAAACATTGTTCAGGACAGATCTCTTCCCTGTCTGATCCTCGTGGTGTGAAACAGTGTTCAGGACAGATCTCTTCCCTGTCTGATCCTCGTGGTGTGAAACAGTGTTCAGGGGAGCTGTTGGACTACGAGAGGACGGCATTTACCAAGCAACCTTCTGCCTCCACATTGTGTAGGGGCGTCCCAAATTGCATTATTTTTTATACATGGTGCCCTAGTTTTGACCAGAGCCCTATGGAACCCTATTCCCTATATATAGTGCACTACTTTAGACCAGAGCCCTATGGGGGGTGGGGGTGGGGGGGGGATCACGCTCCACTGATTTATTACTGTGTGTGACAACCCCCTACAGGGAGATAAACCCCCAGAACAAGCCTCTATCACAATGGTCTGATGGTGTAAATGTGTGGGAGTGTTCGCACCAGTCCAGCAGTCAAGAGAGGAAAGAGGGGATTCTTTGGATCAGACTAGGGCTGTGTCCCAAATGGGCACCCTAATCTCTATTCAAGTGCACTGTTTTTGACCAGGGAAGATAGTCAAAAGTAGTGCACAATATATAGGGAATAGGGTGCCATTTGGGACACATACAAATAGTTTTGAGAGATTATTCAAAGCCTTCATTTGTGAGGGGGAATGGGATCGCTGTCGGGTTCTGCAGTGGAGAGCACAGCCTTCTCTCTAGACATATTACACTTTCCAAAGGAACCTGTCACTGGGGTTAACAGGAACCTGTCACTGGGGTTAACAGGAACCTGTCACTAGGGTTAACAGGAACCTGTCACTGGGGTTAACAGGAACCTGTCACTGGGGTTAACAGGAACCTGTCACTAGGGTTAACAGGAACCTGTCACTGGGGTTAACAGGAACCTGTCACTAGGGTTAACAGAAACCTGTCACTAGGGTTAACAGGAACCTGTCACTGGGGTTAACAGGAACCTGTCACTGGGGTTAACAGAAACCTGTCACTAGGGTTAACAGGAACCTGTCACTAGGGTTAACAGGAACCTGTCACTGGGGTTAACAGGAACCTGTCACTGGGGTTAACAGGAACCTGTCACTGGGGTTAACAGGAACCTGTCACTGGGGTTAACAGGAACCTGTCACTGGGGTTAACATGAACCTGTCACTGGGGTTAACAGGAACCTGTCATTGGGGTTAACAGGAACCTGTCACTAGGTTTATTAGGAACCTGTCACTGGGGTTAACAGGAACCTGTCATTGGAGTTAACAGGAACCTGTCACTAGGTTTAATAGGAACCTGTCACTGGGGTTAACAGGAACCTGTCACTAGGGTTAACATGAGCCTGTCACTAGGGTTAACATGAGCCTGTCCCATGGGTTAACATGACCTTGTCACTGAGGTTAACAGGAGCAATGTGACCCCTGTTAAGAGTTGATCCCCACAGAAAATCCTGAAAGCACAAATTGAAGGCTACAAAATACAGTGGCAAATTTCCCTAACGTTAAAGAAGTTACCTGATGAGATTCACTGACCAACCGTCTGAAAACAGGAAGTTACCTGATGAGATTCACTGACCCACCGTCTGAAAACAGGCCTCATCTGACAGACTCCAAATCTAACTCCAACCGAAAAACACACAGCAGGAAGCCAGACTTGAGGTGTGCATGTGTGCTGATGAATTCGCTGGGTTTATTTGGCTCTGTGAACGGAGCTAGGTACGATATCTATTGAGTTACAATGGACCTGTTATCTCCAGTGACCTTGAGAACTTGAACAAGTCTTATCCTCCAAAAACTAAAACTCTACAAATAAGACCATGGTAAAGAAAATTCCTTAGCGTAGTCACAGATCAGAACACCACTAACATCTCAAATGCTTCAGTTAATAATTTGAGTCCAATGAGTCAATATAATTAAATCCCCCATTAAAATCTGTCAGTTTAAGAGAAATATGTTTTTTTTGCGTGGGCTGCGTCTCAATCCGCCTATGACGGCCTTCCGCATCGGTGGTGGAAGGTGGCAGAGCTACAGCGTTGTGTGTGTCAGACCAGGAGACATTCCAGAAATCGTTCTGAACTAATATGACAACTATACGGAAAGATGAGACTCTCACGAACACGATGGTGTTCTCGATTTTGCTCTACGACCCCCACAAGGGTCACGAGACTCGTCTGGAGGTAACCAGTACCGTTTAAAACAATTTCTGGAATGAATATGAAGGTATTGTAGTGTTGTGCCAACCCCCCAGAAGGGGTTAAATATGTGTAAAGATATACATATTTCCTGAGCTTTCTCCTAGATACAGGACAGACACCCTTTTTATTGCCCTTTTTTTAAAACAAATTTTTAATACGTCTCTTTGGGCTAAAAGTAGTAAATACCAAATTCAATATTTTATCACATATTTGTTTCTATATTGTTTTGATACCTAAATGGGTCCTACAATTCAAAATCAAATACCTAAATGATACATAGTATAACAATCTTAAAACAATTCCAGATATCAATTCCATACATCAATTCCATACATCAATTCCAGATATCAATTCCATATATCAATTCCAGATATCAATTCCATATATCAATTCCATATATCCGGGAAAGAGAGAGAGAGAGAGGACACTCAGAAGACTATGACATTGTCATGCGACATTTTCTGCAAAAAAAAACTTAAACTCAAATACAGAAAAGACCACGAGAAGGTAAATTATAAAACCAGAGAGAGATCAGACTTACCCACCAGTGTTCTTCTCAGACAGCGTGTACTGCTTGAGGGAAGTGCAATGAGGAGGAAGTGGTGTGGCTGCCCAGTGCAGTGAGGAGGAAGTGGTGTGGCTGCCCAGTGCAGTGAGGAGGAAGTGGTGTGCCTGCCCAGTGCAGTGAGGAGGAAGTGGTGTGGCTTGCCCAGTGCAGTGAGGAGGAAGTGGTGTGGCTGCCCAGTGTAGTGAGGAGGAAGTGGTGTGCCTGCCCAGTGCAGTGAGGAGGAAGTGGTGTGCCTGCCCAGTGCAGTGAGGAGGAAGTGGTGTGCCTGCCCAGTGCAGTGAGGAGGAAGTGGTGTGCCTGCCCAGTGCAGTGAGGAGGAAGTGGTGTGCCTGCCCAGTGCAGTGAGGAGGAAGTGGTGTGGCTGCCCAGTGCAGTGAGGAGGAAGTGGTGTGGCTTGCCCAGTGCAGTGAGGAGGAAGTGGTGTGGCTGCCCAGTGTAGTGGGGTGGAAGTGGTGTGCCTGCCCAGTGCAGTGAGGAGGAAGTGGTGTGGCTTGCCCAGTGCAGTGAGGAGGAAGTGGTGTGGCTGCCCAGTGCAGTGAGGAGGAAGTGGTGTGCCTGCCCAGTGCAGTGATGGGGTCGTGGAGTAGCTGACTAGTCTACGTTGGTCTGGCTGTCAACAGCTGGTGTAGGACGAAGCAGCAGTAGAGTTGTTATTGATTAGAAGAGCACAGTAAAGAGCTGCACGGGTAGGGTTCACAGAAGAGCAGGGTAAAGAGCTGTACGGGTAGGATTCACAGGAGAGCAGGGTAAAGAATAGTACGGGTAGGATTCACAGAAGAGCAGGGTAAAGAGTAGTACGGGTAGGGTTCACAGGAGAGCAGGGTAAAGAGTAGTACGGGTAGGGTTCACAGAAGAGCAGGGTAAAGAATAGTACGGGTAGGATTCACAGGAGAGCAGGGTAAAGAGTAGTACGGGTAGGGTTCACAGAAGAGCAGGGTAAAGAATAGTACGGGTAGGATTCACAGGAGAGAAGGGTAAAGAGTAGTACGGGTAGGGTTCACAGGAGAGCAGGGTAAAGAGTAGTATGGGTAGGGTTCACAGGAGAGCAGGGTAAAGAGTAGTACGGGTAGGGTTTACAGGAGAGCAGGGTAAAGAGTAGTACGGGTAGGGTTCACAGGAGAGCAGGGTAAAGAGTAGTACGGGTAGGGTTCACAGAAGAGAAGGGTAAAGAGTAGTACGGGTAGGATTCACAGGAGAGCACGGCAACGAGCAGTACGGGTAGGATTCACAGGAGAGCACGGCAACGAGCAGTACGGGTAGGATTCACAGAAGAGCACGGCAACGAGCAGTACGGGTAGGATTCACAGGAGAGCACGGCAACGAGCTGTACGGGTAGGATTCACAGGAGAGCACGGCAACGAGCAGTACGGGTAGGATTCACAGGAGAGCACGGCAACGAGCAGTACGGGTAGGATTCACAGGAGAGCACGGCAACGAGCTGTAGGGGTAGGATTCACAGAAGAGCAGGGTAAAAAGCCGTAGGTAGCACAGCACAGTGTAACGGGTCCTCTTCTGGATGTGGAACAAAGTGAAGACTAGGAGGGACTGGGGAGGACCTGGGTTGGTTGGGAGGCTCCTCTGCTGTCCTCTGTGCTGCTCTCTCTCACTGACAGGAGGTTAGGAATGTTGTCTTATCACCCTCTTTTCTATCTCTCTCTCCAGGATGCTCTCTCTTTCTCTCTCTCTCTCTCTCTCTCTCTCTCTCTCTCTCTCTCTCTCTGAGACTGTGGCTCTTTTTGTGTCTCAACATAATGTGATAACAGAAATTCTGAGTCCCAATGGGGAGGCTTTGATATGAACCCTGACCCCACCCTTTCTTCCCCATCCCCTCTGCTCTGAGGGCCACTTGTACGCCCAACAATAGGCCGAGTCAGGGGGAGTATCGGCAGGCTCTGTTCAGCACAGAGAAAAGAATGGCGTGCCTTGGTTGCAATGAGTGGCCGGGTGGGGAACCATGGTAACCGCTAAACCAAGCCTAGTACTGGTGTACACCACTGGTCCCAAATGACACAAAAGCAAGGCACTATATAGAAAATAGGGTGCTATTTGGGAGGCAGCCAATGTCTTTAGGATGAAGAACTCCACATTCCCCTCCTTCCTCCCTCCCCTCCTCCCTCCCTCCCTCCCTCCCTCCCTCCCTCCCTCCCTCCCTCCCTCCCTCCCCATCCTATCAATAGATAGAAGATGGACTGTTAATTGAGCAGTTTATGACTAAAGTCTTAGAGATGATGCTTTGTAGGGATCTTCTGTCTGGAGTTCTAAAAGACAGAGAGAGAGAGGGAGAGCGGGAGAGGGGGAGAGGGAGGAGGGGGAGAGAGAGAGGGGGGAGAGGGGAGAGGGAGAGAGAGGGAGAGAGAGAGAGGGGGGGGAGAAAGAGAGAGAAAGGGAAAGAGAGAGAGCGAGAGAGAGAGAGGGGGAGAGGGGGAGAGAGGGAGAGAGAGAGAGGGGGGGGAGAAAGAGAGAGAAAGGGAAAGAGAGAGAGAGAGAGAGAGGGGGAGAGGGGGAGAGAGAGAGGGGGGAGAGGGGAGAGGGAGAGAGAGGGAGAGAGAGAGAGGGGAGAAAGAGAGAGAAAGGGAAAGAGAGAGAGAGAGAGAGGGGGGGAGAGGGGGAGAGGGGGAGAGAGGGAGAGAGAGAGGGAAAGAGAGAGGGCCCCCTATGCTCCCTGGAAAGAGCGAGGGATGAGCTGAAAAACAAGAGGAGGGCGGGAGAGCGGTGGAAGAGGAGAACAGGGGCATCTTCCATTTGGGGGGAGAACCAAAAATAATTAGCCAGACAGATGTGGAGAAACTTGGAAGAGGGGGGGGGGGGGGTATTTCTTTCATACACTGAGATCCCAGCTGTGTGTTAGACATATTGTCTCGCTCCCTTCTTTGGGCCTCGTGCATCGACATGTTAATAGCCTTCTCTGGCTATATCCCAAATGGCACCCTGTCCTATCTAGTGCACTACTTTTACTGCACTACGTTTGGCCAGGGCTCATAGGACTCTGGTCAAAAGTAGTGCACTATATAAGGAATAGGGTGCCATTTGGGATAAAGACCCTGAACTGAATGATGGTACTGTCTAGTCGGGGGCCAATGGATAAGCTTTGACATCAAAACCCTTTTCGTTGAGTCTTTTAATTGGGGTTTATCTCATCTTGTTCAGCCTCATCTTCTCTGTCTGTGTTGGTCTGTCTGTCCCCGAGGGGTATAAACATCACCTAGTGAAACGGTTTACTCTGGCTGGAGTGAACTGATTATCAGCTGTCTCTCTTAAACTATAGTATAGTTATAGTTTAGTTATAGTGTAGGTATAGCATAGTTACAGTATAGTCACAGTATAGTCATATTATAGTTGTAGTATAGTTGTAGTATAGTTATGGTGTGGTTATAGCTTGTTAGATTATAGCTATAGTATAGTTGTAGTATAGCTATACTATAGTTATGTGGCTATAGTTCGTTCGATTATAGTTATAGTAAAGTTATAGTATAGTTGTAGTATGGCTGTAGTATATGTGTAGTATAGTTATGGCATCGGTATATAGATATAGTGTAGTTATAGTATAGTTATAGTATGGTCATAGTATAGTTATAGTAAAGCTATAGTATAGTTACAGTATAGCCGTAGTAACGCTATAGTATAGTTACAGTGTAATTACGGTATTGTTGTATTATATGTACAGTATAGCTAGAGTATAAGTATAGTATCGTTATAGTATAGTTACAGTCTAGTCATAGTGTAGCTATAGTGTAGTTATAGTATAGCAAGGGGTGTAGTTATAGTGTAGTTACAGTATAGTTATAGTATAATTGTAGTATAGCTGTAGCATAGTTATAGAATGGCCACATTATAGCTGTAGTATAGTGATAGTATAGTTGTAGTATGGTTGTAGTATAGTTGGGGGTGTAGGTATTGTATAGTTATAGTATAGTTGTAGTATGGTTGTAGTATATTTGTAGTATAGTTATGGCACCGGTATATAGGTATAGTGTAGTTATAGTATAGTTATAGTATGGCCATAGTATAGCTATAGTAAAGCTATAGTATAGTTACAGTATAGCCGTAGTAACGTTATAGTATAGTTACAGTGTAGTTGCGGCATTGTTGTATTATAGGTACAGTATAGCTAGAGTATAGTTTTAGTATAGTTACAGTCTAGTCATAGTGTAGCTATAGTGTAGTTATAGTATAGCAGGAGGTGTAGTTATAGTGTAGTTACAGTATAGCAAGGGGTGTAGTTATAGTGTAGTTACAGTATAGGTATAGTATAATTGTAGTATAGCTGTAGCATAGTTATAGTATAGTCACCGCATAGTTATAGTATATTATATAGTTATATTATAGGTGTAGTATAGTGATAGTATAGTTGTAGTATGGTCGTAGTATAGTTGGGGGTGTAGGTATTGTATAGTTATAGTATAGTTGGAGATGTAGTTATAGTATAGCTATAGTATAGTTGGACATGTATGTATAGTATTGCTGTAGTGTGGTTGTAGTATAGTTGGGGATGTAGGTATTGTATAGTTGTAGTATAGTTGGAGATGTAGGTATATTATAGGTGTAGTATAGTGATAGTATAGTTGTAGTATAGTTGGAGATTAAGTTATATTATAGGTGTAGTATAGTGATAGTATAGTTGTAGTATGGTTGGAGATGTAGGTATATTATAGGTGTAGTATAGTGATAGTATAGTTGTAGTATAGTTGGAGATGAAGTTATATTATAGGTGTAGTATAGTGATAGTATAGTTGTAGTATGGTTGTAGTATAGTTGGGGGTGTAGGTAT
This sequence comes from Oncorhynchus mykiss, assembly GCF_057628025.1. Taxonomy (NCBI): domain Eukaryota; kingdom Metazoa; phylum Chordata; class Actinopteri; order Salmoniformes; family Salmonidae; genus Oncorhynchus; species Oncorhynchus mykiss. The sequence continues at coordinate 94,324,469 of NC_143026.1, read as the reverse complement.
TGTATAGTTGTAGTATAGTTGGGGATGTAGTTATAGTATAGTTATAGTATAGCTGGGGATGTAGTTATAGTATAGTTATAGTATAGTTGGAGATGTAGCTATTGCATAGTTGGGGATGTAGTTATACTATAGGTGTAGTATAGTGATAGTATAGTTGTAGTATAGTTGGAGATGTAGTTATATTATAGGTGTAGTGTAGTGATAGTATAGTTGTAGTATGGTTGTAGTATAGTTGGGGGTGTGGGTATTGTATAGTTGTAGTATAGTTGGGGATGTAGTTATAGTATAGTTATAGTATAGCTGGGGATGTAGTTATAGTATAGTTATAGTATAGTTGGAGATGTAGGTATTGCATAGTTGGGGATGTAGTTATAGTATAGTTGTCAAGACTTCCGCCGAAGCCCGTCCCTCTCCTTGTTCGGGCGGCGTTCGGCGGTCGACGTCACCGGTCTTTTAGCCATCGCCGATCCACTTTTCATTTTCCATTTGCTTTGTCTTTGTTTTCACCTGGTTTCTGTTCATTATTCAACACTCTGTTTCCCACATGTCAGTGTGCGTGTTTATTGATTGTACATGGCGGTACTTGCCGGCGGGTTATGTATTTAAGCCCATTATTTTTGAGTGACCGGTATTTCTCCACACTTTGAGTATACTGGTGCTGTCGTGGAATTAAATACCTTGTGCACTCATTTCTGCTCTCCTTCTCCTGCTCTCCACCACCTGATAAGTTATAGTTATAGTATAGTTGGGGATGTGGTTATAGTGTAGTTGTAGTATATTTATATTATAGTTATAGTATAGTTATACTATAGTTATATTATAGTTATAGTATAGTTATAGTATAGTTATATTATAGTTATAGTATAGTTATATAGTTATAGTATAGTTGGGGATGTAGTTATAGTATAGTTGTAGTATAGTTATATTATAGTAATAGTATAGTTATATTATAGTTATAGTATAGTTATAGTATAGTTATAGTATAGTTATAGTATAGTTATAGTATAGTTATAGTATAGTTATATTATAGTTTTATTATAGTTATAGTATAGTTGGGGATGTAGTTATAGTATAGTTGTAGTATAGTTATATTATAGTAATAGTATAGTTATATTATAGTTATAGTATAGTTATATTATAGTTATATTATAGTTATAGTATAGTTATAGTATAGTTATAGTATAGTTATATTATAGGTATATTATAGTTATATTATAGTTATAGTATAGTTATAGTATAGTTGGGGATGTGGTTATAGTGTAGTTGTAGTATAGTTATATTATAGTTATAGTATAGTTATAGTATAGTTATAGTATAGTTATATTATAGGTATATTATAGTTATATTATAGTTATAGTATAGTTATAGTATAGTTGGGGATGTGGTTATAGTGTAGTTGTAGTATAGTTATATTATAGTTATAGTATAGTTATAGTATAGTTATATTATAGTTATAGTATAGTTATATAGTTATAGTATAGTTGGGGATGTAGTTATAGTATAGTTGGGGATGTAGTTATATTATAGTTATATTATAGTTATAGTATAGTTCTAGTATAGTTATATTATAGTTATAGTATAGTTATAGTATAGTTATAGTATAGTTATATTATAGATATATTATAGTTACAGTATAGTTATATAGTTATAGTATAGTTGGGGATGTAGTTATATTATAGTCATAGTATAGTTGGGGATGTAGTTATATTATAGTTATAGTATAGTTATATTATAGTTATAGTATAGTTATAGTATAGTTATAGTATAGTTATAGTATAGTTATATTATAGTTATATTATAGTTATAGTATAGTTATATAGTTATAGTATAGTTGGGGATGTAGTTATAGTATAGTTATAGTATAGTTATAGTATAGCTGGGGATGTAGTTATAGTATAGTCATAGCATAGTTGGGGATGTAGTTATAGTATAGTTATAGCATAGTTGGGGATGTAGTTAAAGCATAGTTATAGTATAGTTATAGTATAGTTATAGTATCGTTGGGGATGTAGTTATAGTATAGTTATAGTATAGTTATAGTATAGTTGGGGATGTAGTTATAGTATAGTTATAGTATAGTTATAGTATAGCTGGGGATGTAGTTATAGTATAGTTATAGTATAGCTGGGGATGTAGTTATAGTATAGTTATAGTATAGTTGGGGATGTAGTTATAGTATAGTTATAGCAAAGTTGGGGATGTAGTTAAAGTATAGTTATAGTATAGCTGGGGATGTAGTTATAGTATAGTTATAGCATAGTTGGGGATGTAGTTATAGTATAGTTCTAGCATAGTTGGTGATGTAGTTATAGTATAGTTATAGTATAGCTGGGGATGTAGTTATAGTATAGTTATAGCATAGCTGGGGATATAGTTATAGTATAGTTATAGTATTGTTGGGGATGTAGTTATAGTATAGGTATAGTATAGTTGGGTATGTAGTTACAGCATAGTTATAGCATAGTTGGGGATGTAGTTATAGTATAGTTCTAGCATAGTTGGTGATGTAGTTATAGTATAGTTATAGTATAGCTGGGGATGTAGTTATAGTATAGTTATAGCATAGCTGGGGATGTAGTTATAGTATAGTTATATTATAGTTGTAGTATAGTTATATTATAGTTATAGTATAGTTATATAGTTATAGTATAGTTGGAGATGTAGTTATAGTATAGTTATATTATAGTTGTAGTATAGTTATATTATAGTTATATTATAGTTATAGTATCGTTATATAGTTATAGTATAGTTGGGGATGTAGTTATAGTATAGTTATAGCATAGTTGGTGATATAGTTATAGTATAGTTATAGCATAGTTGGTGATGTAGTTATAGTATAGTTATAGCATAGTTGGTGATGTAGTTATAGTATAGTTATAGTATAGTTGGGGATGTAGGTATAGTATAGTTGTAGTATAGTTATAGTATAGCTGGGGATGTAGTTATAGTATAGTTGTAGTATAGTTATAGCATAGTTGGTGATGTAGTTATAGTATAGTTATAGTATAGCTGGGGATGTAGTTATAGCATAGTTGGGGATGAAGTTATAGTATAGTTGTAGCATAGTTGGGGATGTAGTTATAGTATAGTTATAGTATAGCTATAGCATAGTTGGGGATGTAGTTATAGTATAGTTATAGTATAGCTGGGGATGTAGTTATAGTATAGTTATAGTATAGTTATAGTATAGTTATAGCATAGTTGGGGATGTAGTTATAGTATAGTTATAGTATAGCTGGGGAAGTAGTCATAGTATAGTTATAGTACAGTTATAGTATAGCTGGGGATGTAGTTATAGTATAGTTATAGTATAGTTATAGTATAGTTCTAGCATAGTTGGGGATGTAGTTATAGTATAGTTATAGTATAGTTATAGTATAGCTATAGCATAGTTGGGGATGTAGTTATAGTATAGGTATAGTATAGCTGGGGATGTAGTTATTGTATAGTTATAGTATAGGTATAGTATAGCTGGGAGTGTAGTTATAGTATAGTTATAGTATAGTTCTAGCATAGCTGGGGATGTAGTTATAGTATAGTTATAGTATAGCTGGGGATGTAGTTATAGTATAGTTATAGTATAGTTGGGGATGTAGGTATAGTATAGTTGTAGTATAGTTATAGTATAGCTGGGGATGTAGTTATAGTATAGTTATAGTATAGTTCTAGCATAGCTGGGGATGTAGTTATAGTATAGTTATAGTATAGTTATAGTATAGCTGGGGATGTAGTTATAGTATAGTTATAGTATAGCTGGGGATGTAGTTATAGTATAGTTATAGTATAGTTCTAGCATAGCTGGGGATGTAGTTATAGTATAGTTATAGTATAGTTATAGTATAGCTGGGGATGTAGTTATAGTATAGTTATAGTATAGTTCTAGCATAGCTGGGGATGTAGTTATAGTATAGTTATAGTATAGCTGGGGATGTAGTTATAGTATAGTTATAGTATAGGTATAGTATAGCTGGGGATGTAGTTATAGTATAGTTATAGTATAGTTCTAGCATAGCTGGGGATGTAGTTATAGTATAGTTATAGTATAGCTGGGGATGTAGTTATAGTATAGTTATAGTATAGTTCTAGCATAGCTGGGGATGTAGTTATAGTATAGTTATAGTATAGCTGGGGATGTAGTTATAGTATAGTTATAGTATAGCTGGGGATGTAGTTATAGTATAGTTATAGTATAGTTCTAGCATAGCTGGGGATGTAGTTATAGTATAGTTATAGCATAGCTGGGGATGTAGTTATAGTATAGTTATAGTATAGTTGGGGATGTAGTTATAGTATAGTTATAGCAAAGTTGGGGATGTAGTTAAAGTATAGTTATAGTATAGTTATAGTATAGCTGGGGATGTAGTTATAGTATAGTTATAGCATAGCTGGGGATGTAGTTATAGTATAGTTATAGAATAGTTGGGGATGCTGTAGAGTTAATAAACACAGAAAACCTCCTCAAACCCTCAGAAAAAAAAACACCACAACCAGAATCCACACCAGCAACAAGTGTAATAAGATCAGACACAGGAAAAGTATTTTATGTGTCAAATAACATCATCATTATGCAAAACTAAATTGTTTATTTTCAAAAAAAGAAGCAGTCCATGAAAACCCTTTGGGGATGCACGAAGGCAGACAACACCTGTTTATTCATCAGAAGACAGTCGATACATGGCAGCGGAATTGTAAACATTTCAATGATCAATCATTTCAGTAATTATTTCAGTAATATTTGTCAGTTATAAATAAGTTATGCCTTCCTTTACCTGTGGCAGGGCACATAAAACATTTGTGGAAAGTTTTGTGTCATCATATTTCAAGTTAGGTATATTGGTCGTGTATGTAGTTAACTTTTACAATGCACAAATTACATTTAGAATTTAGAATGAAAAAATGATTGTGTGTGTGCGTGTGTGTGTATGTGTGTGTGTGTGTGTGTGTTAGAGCATTAGTTGTAAATTCAAGGCACAGTTTGCATCATGTTTCTACCATCCCAGCAGCTCAAGGCCTCACATGTTCCCGTTACCATGGTTCCCACTATATGACCAGGCTGCAAAGTCAAAAATATGTCTATATCATAACAAATGTATGACAATTTCACGATACGGTCTTAAATTTAAAGGGATACTTTGGGATTTTTGGCAATGAGGCTCTTTTATCTACTTCCCCGGAGTCAGATGAACTTGTGGATACCATTTTGTATGTCTCTCTGTCCAGTATTAAGGAAGTTAGAGGTATTTTCAAGAGCCAATGCTAACTAACTAGCGTTAGTTAAATGACTGGAGTCCACGGGTATCTGCTAGCATGCTATTCCTTTAAGGTTCAGGTTAGGCATGAGGTTAAGTAGTGTGGGTGTTAGGGTTAGGTTTAAAAATCAGGTCTGAAGAAGATACATTTTATAACTAAGCAGGGCTTCCGACTTTGCAACTTGTCCAGATAGTGACGACCTGGTTACACGTCTCGTGTTATTCGTTGTATCTCTGGTTTCTGGTCCTAACTGCTTTCGTCTCGTTCAGGTACATGTTGACATAAGAGGTCAGAAGATCATCCATTTTATAGCCCTGATGGACAAAGACACAAAGCACAATATGAAAACATTATTCAGAATAAGTGTATCTTATTAAGGCCAGGCACTACAACCCTAACAGGGAACTTTTAAAATATTATATTGAAATATGCATATGAGGTGATATCTCATTAAATATGCACATATGTGATCCGTTTCAAGAACCTAGGCTTATGTCACTACTTCACAGGAGAGGCATTTGAACGTAAACAGAAAAATAAAAATACATTTTTATTTTTTGTTGTTGCCAGAAATGCCTTCTTGAATATGCAAACTTTCACATGCCTTTATAACAAACTTGTATGCCATCTGTAAATACGAATAAAATTGTTAAATTATGAGCCTAGTCGTTTTAGCCACAGAAAAATACAGGAACCTTCCTACTAGCTATGATTGGCAGAGATAATGGGTGGGCTGGACATGCCGAGAGATGAGTTTGGATTGGTCTGCCACGTAGCATGCTTCTATCTATAACATGAGCTGCTCACTATGTATGGATAATCCTTTCTACTGTGTTTTTTTTTATACATCATGAAGAACTGAAAAAGTGTTGCAGTGCTGCCCTGATGTTAATAACGCTGTCGACAAAGATCAGTGGGGGAAAATGCCGGAGTACTTTCTGGTGACTCTCTCTGACGATAAGGAAATCCTTTGATTTACGTAGAAAACATTTTCAAGGAACCAGACATTGTCTTCTGATGACAGTGACGGGGGGAAGAAACGACAATCAATGGTGTTGTTGTCGCGGAAGAAATTGACAACAGTTTTGAAGTCAGTGGAATGTCCGGTGGAATCAGAGATGATTGCCAAATGCGGAGAGAGTCGAAAACAAGAACACAGGAGACGGTTGTTTAAAAAAAAATCTGTCTCCTGATTACATCTTCAAGCTAAAGGGCAACGATGGCATCCATTACAGAGGGCATTCATCCATTGTATACGGATGAGTCTAGCTACATTTTCCGATATTATACGTTTCTAATTTTGTCAGAAAGTTCTCTATGATCTGTGTAGTAATATTATTTGTATCTAAGAAAACATTTTGAATTGTATTGCTAGTTATAGCCTAATCTTAGCTAGCTAGCTAAATTTGAACCTAGTTGGTTAGCTTTAGCTACCTGCAGATTCATGCATGGTGTATGGTATTATGAGTTAGGATTATGGTTAATTGTTTAGCCAGCTAGCTACATGTCTAAACAAAAAACTCCACTATTCAATTAACCATTTCACTGTTCCGTTTACACCTTCTGTATCCTGTGCATGTGACAAATACATTTAGATTCGATTTGATATAGTGTGTGTTTAACAGAGATGGTAATGTGAAGAACAACATGATCTGCACCAAAGTCAGATTAGGATATACAGGGCAATCGGAAAGTATTCAGACCCCTTGACTTTTTCCACATTTTGTTACAATACAGCCTTATTCTAAAATGGTTTGAACAAAATGTTTTCCTCGTCAATTTATACACAATACCCCATAATGACATCACAATACCCCATAATGACATCACAATACCCCATAATGACATCACAATACCCCATAATGAAAACAGGTTTTTACCTGATTTACATAACTATTCAGGCCCTTTGTTATGAGACACAAAATTGATCTCAGGTGCATCCTGTTTCCATTGATCATCCTTGAAATGTTTCTACAACTTGATTGGAGTCCACCTGTGGCAAATTCAATTGATTGGACATGATTTGGAAAGGCACACACCTGTCTACATAATGTCCCACAGTTGACAGTGCATGTCAGAGCAAAAACCAAGCCATGAGGTCGAAGGAATTGTCCATAGAGCCCCAAGATAAGATTGTGTTGAGGCACAGATCTGGGGAAGGGTACCAAAAAATGTCTGCAGCATTGAAGGTCCCCAAGAACACAGTGGCCACCATCATTCTTAAATGGAAGACGTTAGGAACCACCAAGACTCTTCCTAGAGCTGGCTGCACAGCCAAACTGAGCAATCAGGGGAGAAGGTCCTTGGTCAGGGAGGTAACTAAGAACCCGATAGTTACTCTGACAGAGCTCCAACAATCCTTCGTGGAGATGGGAGAACCTTCCAGAAGGACACAAATCTCTGCAGTACTCCACCAATCAGGCCTTTATGGTAGAGTGAACAGATGGAAACCACTCCTCAGTAAAAGACACATGACAGTCCGCTTGGAGTTTGCCAAAAGGCACCTAAAGGACTCTCAGACCATGAGAAACAAGATTCTCTGGTCTGATGAAGCCAAGATTGAACTCTTTGGCCTGAATGCCAAGTGTCATGTCTGGAGGAAACCTGGCACCATCCCTACGGTGAAGCATGGTGGTGGCAGCATTATCATGTTTTGGGGATGTTTTTTCAGGGGTAGGGACTGGGAGACTAGTGAGGATTGAGGGAAAGATGAACGGAGCAAAGTACAGAGAAATCCTTGATGAAAAGCTGCTCCACAGCGCTCAGGACCTCAGACTGGGGTGAAGGTACACCTTCCAACAGGACATTGACCCTAAGCACACAGCCAAGCCAACACAGGAGTGGCTTCAGGACAAGAGTCTGAATGTCCTTAAAGTGGTCCATCCAGAGCCCAGACTTGATCCCGATCGAACATCTCTGGAGAGACCTGAGAATAGCTATGCAGTGACACTCCCCATTCAACCTGACAGAGCTTGAGAAGGAGCTGCAGAGAAGAATGGGTGAAGCTCCCCAAATACAGGTTTGCTAAGCTTGTGGCGTCAACAAAGTACAGAGAAAAGGGTCTAAATACTTATGTAAATGTAATATCAGTTTTTTATTATACATTTCTGCACAAAAAAAACCCTGTTTTTGCATTCTCATTATGGGGTATTGTGATGTCATTATGGGGTATTGTGATGTCATTATGGGGTATTGTGATGTCATTATGGGGTATTGTGTGTATATTGATGAGGATTAAAAATATATATATATTTTAGAATACACACGCACACGTCTGTTTAAAACATGCACATACTATCTCCTGTTAGGGCCTAAACATTTTTCCTACCTCTATATAATGTCCTTTTTATTAGATTTTTTACTGTATCTCAAATAGAGTCCTTCGTATTGTATGAGTTATCATTTCCATACCAGAAAGTATATTTCATTCATTGTTTATTTACAATTGCTTATTTGGGGTGCCAGCGGTTTAAACCAGTTTCTAGTTAACTGTTTCTGTGCAGATTTCAGATTTCTGAAGAGGTACTTATTAGAGTGGAGGAGCAGTGCACGAAGGGGTTCATGGGGTTCTCCCCAGGGGTATGGGGGGTTCATGGGGTTCTCACCAGGAGTATGGGGGGTTCATGGGTTAGGGTTAGTATGGGGGGTTCATGGGGTTCTCCCCAGGAGTATGGGGGGTTCATGGGGTTCTCCCCAGGAGTATGGGGGGTTCATGGGGTTCTCCCCAGGAGTATGGGGGGTTCATGGGGTTCTCCCCAGGAGTATGGGGGGTTCATGGGTTAGGGTTAGTATGGGGGGTTCATGGGGTTCTCCCCAGGAGTATGGGGGGTTCATGGGGTTCTCCCCTGGAGTATGGGGGGTTCATGGGTTAGGGTTAGTATGGGGGGTTCATGGGGTTCTCCCCAGGAGTATGGGGGGTTCATGGGATTCTCCCCAGGAGTATGGGGGGGGGGGGGAGGGTCATGGGGTTCTCCCCAGGAGTATGGGGGGGGGTCATGGGGTTCTCCCCAGGTGTATGGGGGGGTAATGGGGTTCTCCCCGGGAGTATGGGGAGGGGGGGGGGGATCACGGGGTTCTCCCCAGGAGTATGGGGGGGTTCGTGGGGTTCTCCCCAGGAGTATGGGGGGGGGGTCATGGGGTTCTCCCCAGGTGTATGGGGGGGTTAATGGGGTTCTCCCCGGGAGTATGGGGAGGGGGGGGGATCACGGGGTTCTCCCCAGGAGTATGGGGGGGTTCGTGGAGTTCTCCCCAGGAGTATGGGGGGGTTCATGGGGTTCTCCCCAGGAGTATGGGGGGGGGGGGGGGTTCATGGGGTCTGTTTGGATATCTTTTTACTTTGGTGATCTTTGTCCAGACCTTTGTAGTGGAACAGGAATATATAGTATTGGGAGGACATACACTTGAATCATTTAAATTATTCCTGTTAAATGCTGTGTAATTCAATGTGGTGAGCTTTGTAATTATGGATGTATATTATGCCTCTTTTAAATGCAGGACATTTGTCTGAAGGTAATCTGACAAACAAAAGCAAAAATACATTTCAATCCAGATTTAGACATTTTTATGTTTACTTTTAGAAAATACTAATATTAATGGACCCATAAAAAAATTAAAAATACATCTCAAAATGAATAGGTAGATGCAAAACATGTCAATTCAGCCCGTGGTGCCTGTGGTGCCCGTGGTGCCTGTGGTGCCTGTGGTGCCGGTGGTGCCTGTGGTGCCGGTGGTGCCTGTGGTGCCCGTGGTGCCTGTGGTGCATGTAGTACCTGTGGTGCCTGTGGTGCATGTGGTGCCTGGCCTTGAAAGTTTAATATTTCTAACATGAGCTAATAAAATATTACGAAAAATAAATTGCTTATCGCTGCCACAAGGGGGAAAAAGTCTGGCCAGTTGTTTTTCTTGTGGCAGCGTTGTGTTTCCGTAATAAATTGAATAAAGAAGTACACAAAATAACTAGTTACAAGTCAACAGTAAAAAAAATAAAAACAAGCAAACAAACAAAACCGTAATAAATGTCTTTACCAGGGATGTTTCACATAGGATCTTGTTTCCCTTCACCAGGTTGCCCACGGTGATGTGGAAGTAGGTGGAGCCACTGCACCAGTTAGCGATACGGTTGAACGGGTGAGTCGCTAGGACATCCTATGGGACAGATAAGACAGACAGGTCAGACAGACATCTCTTTTACTGTTCATGCTCTCTGTTGAATATTAATGTCAGTGGAGGGCTGTGTGGGGGGGTAGCCTAGTGGTTAGAGCGTTGGACTAGTAACCGGAAGGTTGCAAGTTCAAACCCCTGAGCTGACAAGGTACAAATCTGTCGTTCTGCCCCTCAACAGGCAGTTAACCCACTGTTCCTAGGCCGTCATTGCTGACAATAATTTGTTCTTTAACTGAGTTTATTTCACCTTTATTTAACCAGATAGGCAAGTTGAGAACAAGTTCTAATTTACAATTGCGACCTGGCCAAGATAAAGCTAAGCAGTTCAACACATACAACAACACAGAGTTACACATGGAGTAAAACAAACATACAGTCAATAATACAGTATAAACAAGTCTATATACGATGTGAGCAAATGAGGTGAGATAAGTGAGGTAAAGGCAAAAAAAAGGCCATGGTGGCAAAGTAAATACAATATAGCAAGTAAAACACTGGAACGGTAGATTTGCAATGGAAGAATGTGCAAAGTAGAAATAAAAATAATGGGGGTGCAAAGGAGCAAAATAAATGAATGAATTAAATACAGTAAGGAAAGAGGTAGTTGTTTGGGCTAAATTATAGGTGGGCTATGTACAGGTGCAGTAATCTGTGTTAAATAAAGGTCAAATAAATAAAAACATAGCTTAACGAGAGGGCCGTGAACATTTACCTAGTAATGCCTTATACTGTTAGAAAACACACATTTTTCCTCCCTTTTTTTGTAGTTAGTTTTATCATCTATGATTTGTTTTGTTTGTACTTTTTGTACTACAATGCCCTGCTATAGTAAATAGTTTGAAACATAGTACATTCCCAGAAGTCATTTTCAGAATGTATATGCTATGAACTAACTATCTACTCAAAATCAAGATTATAACTTGACATGCTATTAGATTGCAGAGGCCTTATTATTGTAATAATGTTTTATATAATGAATATGGGGAAGGGAAGAGCCGAGTCATTTCCTGGTAGACTGGTCATTGTTTCATTGTTGTCTAGCTCCTTGTGAATTGACAGTCGCTGGCGAATCTACTAGCTCGTCACAATCTCAGATGTCATCAAGTATAAAATGTGTCCCTTTGCGATGAACACAAAGTGGTTTTGTTTCACATCTTCAAATTGTGTTAAAAGTTTAAAAAAAAAAGTTTTTAAATTAAATATAAATCTGTGTGTTTATTACAGAACACATTCGTATGGCTGCAGTAGACTCGTTGCAGCTGTGTGCCTGAGACGTACCGTGACAACACAAATTGATGGTCAGTCCAATCAGCGAATGAGCATTTAAGGCGGGACTCTCGAGCCTCCAATGGCTGTGGATATGTAACCCGATACCCCAGAATCATTCGATTCAATTTGACCTAACAGAAGTTGATTTATACGCACATTGCCTTGATAAAACAATTACATTATAACGAAAGCCCCAGAAATACAGTAATTAACATTGAAGAGGAACCCTTTATAATCCATTCTCTCAAGAGGAAAACAAGGAGTCTTGCGTGCGTGCGTGCGTGTGTGTGTGTGTGCGTGTGTGCGTGCGTGCGTGCGTGTGTGTGTGTTGTGTTTTACCTTGGTTTTCGGGTGGATGATTGAGACCCCCTGTTTGCTGATGGCAATTCTGACGATATCTGGGAAGTTAGGGTCTGATGTTTGCTGGAAAAAGTCAAACATCTCTTTAGGTGATAGAAAGCAGAGTAGTGGCTGTTCCTTCATCACTTAGAGACTTAGGCTGCGTGAACAAAATGGCACCCTATTCCCTATATAGTGCACTACTTTTGACCCAAATGGCACCCTATTCCCTATATATAGTGGACTACTATTGACCAGGGCTCATAGGGTGCCAGTTTGGGACACAGCCTTTACAAGAACTTTAAATGGGTCCATAAAACGAGCTGTGTCCTTCGAACAGCGATACACCGTCTGGAAAGACCCATTTCTCCCGAGGGAACTTTATTTGTGATAAAAAAATATATATATTTAAAATAAATTCAGTGTCGAGGTGTTATCTCGTACCTTCACTTCAAAGAAAGCACAGCCGAAGGTGGGCCAGCGACAGACCACCTTGAGAAACGCTAGACTGGCTTCTTCACTGGTCATACTAGCCTGCTTGTTGTAGGCTGCAACGATGTTCTGGTAAGCAAAGACATTAAAACGGTCAACCACAACAACAACAACAAAAATCCCATTCTTAAAACATTTTACATAGTTGATCCTCTGACCTCCGCCATCGAATGAATTGAGTTAAGGGTCATTTGAGTTCAGGGGTCATGTAGAGGGTAACTTGGAGCTGCAGTCCCAGACAAAAAAAAAAAGGGACACTACTGACTGTGTTTGTATACAGGTCACATGACGTCATTGAAGGAACACTCATCACCCAGTCCCTTCCAGCTATGTGCACTCATACACTCCTCCCAGGCATTGAGATTTGTGTAAACCCTATTTCTTATACCGGTCCAGGGAAGAGAACAAGTGCACACTTTTGGAGGAAGGGAGGAGTGAATGTATTAAGGAGAGACTCTCTTACATCAATGTGTGACAACTGTAAAAAATAAAAGTATTTTTTTTGTATTTTTTTTAAATGCTTTATAAATAAACGATTAATTGATCGATCGATCACAACTGATTGATTGATTTTACCTTCTGCCAGTCCGTAGTGGACATGGCTTTCAGCATGTCGTTGGGCACCAGATCTTTCAGCATCTTGGGGATCAGAACGAACTGGGTCTTGTCGTTGTTGAACTTTACCCTGAAGAGCAGAGCCCCTATGTTCACCATGTCCTCCTTGGTACATCGATGGTACCCTCTCAGGTACTTAGGTAGCTCCTAGGTGGGGAGAGAGAAAGGCTGTCCTGTTAGTATAATGAACTGTTAGCAGTGTTCGGGTCAATTCAGAAAGTAAAACAAATTCCAATTCCAATTTTTCCTCATTGAAAAAGCATTTATAATTGGAAGCTGAATGTCAGTGTACTTACTGAATTGACAGGTTTTTTTTTAAAATGAAATTGACCCCAACCCTGACTGTAAAGATAGGCATTTTCACCATGGGTACAATGTACTATTTTGTGGTTAGAGAGGGAGGCCAGTAACCGGAGGGTTGCTGGTCGAATCCAAGTGCTGCCTTATGTTAAATCTATCAGGAGTTAACCAGCATCCAGAGGGTCACTGATGTCAATATCTCAGGTGTCACCTAATGCCAACGGGCCCTTGAGAAAGGCCCTCAACACACCTGAGGGCAGTGGAAGATAAACCACGATGTGCCCCAATATCTCAGCTGTCACCTAATGCCAATGGGCCCTTGAGAAAAATGGTAACGGCAAGGAGAAGTCATCCATTTTTAAAATGAATAGTTTTATTAGACAGTTGTTGTCACGCCCTGACCTTAGATATCTCTGTTTTCTATATATTTTGGTTAGGTCAGGGTGTGACTAGGGTGGGTACTCTAGGTTTTCGTATGTCTAGGGGGTTTTGTATGTCTAGGGGTTTTTGTAGGTCTAGGGGTTTTGTATGTCTAGGGGTTTTGTATGTCTAGGGGGTTTTGTAGGTCTAGGGGTTTTGTATGTCTAGGGGTTTTGTATGTCTAGGGGTTTGTATTGTCTAGGGGTTTTGTATATCTAGGGGTTTTGTATGTCTAGGGGTTTTGTATGTCTAGGGGTTTGTATGTCTAGGGGTTTTGTATATCTAGGGGTTTTGTATTGTCTAGGGGTTTTGTATGTCTAGGGGTTTTGTATGTCTAGGGGTTTTGTACGTCTAGGGGTTTTGTATGTCTAGGGGTTTGTATTGTCTAGGGGTTTTGTATGTCTAGGGGTTTTGTACGTCTAGGGGTTTTGTATGTCTAGGGGTTTGTATTGTCTAGGGGTTTTGTATGTCTAGGGGTTTTGTACGTCTAGGGGTTTTGTATGTCTAGGGGTTTGTATTGTCTAGGGGTTTTGTATGTCTAGGGGTTTTGTACGTCTAGGGGTTTGTATTGTCTAGGGGTTTGTATTGTCTAGGGGTTTTGTATATCTAGGGGTTTTGTATGTCTAGGGGGTTTGTATGTCTAGGGGTTTGTATTGTCTAGGGGTTTTGTATATCTAGGGGTTTTGTATGTCTAGGGGTTTTGTATGTCTAGGGGTTTTGTATGTCTAGGGGGTTTTGTATGTCTAGGGGTTTTGTATGTCTAGGGGGTTTGTATGTCTAGGGGTTTGTATTGTCTAGGGG